>NW_028250952.1:0-67086 GCF_964263255.1 Lissotriton vulgaris | reverse complement strand
AAAAATATATGTACATGTGATCAAGAAACGAGTCATGGGGGGCGGAGCTAGCCGGCGTCGATGGCGGACGCGTGAGCCCTCGGCTCCTCGCAAAGCTCCAGAATTATCCTGCTTAAATATCCTTGATAAGCTCGAATTGGCTATAGCGGGCAAGGGGCTATCTGCTGGCACCCCGGGCGACCTTTGAAGATCCTGTCGGCAGGTTGCGGAGAGCGAATTCCTGTACATCCTGGTGCATTGCGACTGGGGACCCGCTCAGAGCGGACTAGGCCGAGAGCAGCGGACTATCCTAGTGAGGAGGCCGGGCGACGTCACTGTACGTGCGGCCATACCATCGGCAACCGCCGCGGGCTATGCAAGCCGAGACATATCTGGCACGGGCACTGGTTGGTGAAGCCCTCTACCTCCCTGCACGGCACTGCCCTGGTGGGTGAGGGGATTGGAGAAGCAGCGGAGCAGCGGAGCACCCACACTGCGGAGCTACGCCACGTGGTGGGGAGACATCGGTCCCGGCGTAGCTGCCTTGCTCGCCTACACAGTGCACGGGAGATTTCGCCTTCTGCGGAGAGACTGAGCATCTGGGACGACTGAACAAGACTGGCTCCCAATTGGCACTGAGCTGCTCTGGGAACTACTTGCGGAGAGGTGGTGCCGTCCGCTGCAGCCGCCATCTTCTTCGCTTCGGCCGCCTGACCGCTAGAGCTGTGGTATCGGGAGCGGCGGTGGATACTTGTTCGGCCTGTGCGGCGCACTCCCTTGCACGGCCCGGCCTCGCACTGTGAATAAGATGGGGAAAAACGACGCGAACCAGGGGAAGATCTCCTTTGAACGGCGCCGTCCGAAAGGTTCGGAGGTTCCGGCACCGGACTCGTCGCCGAAGGGCGCGGCAGCAGCGCCGGCCCAGGCTCCAACGGAACTCCGGGACATGTTGGCAGCCATGGAGAAAGGCATCCAGGAAAGTATTGCAGCAGTGGGCACCAAAATAGACGCTCTATCGTACAGAATGGACCGTATGGCAGAGCGCGTGGACAAACATGCGGAGCGCCTTGACATGGCGGAGCGCCGGCTCACTGAGGCCGAGGAAGCCCAGATGGAATGGGACAAGGAGCGCAAGCAATTCGACAGACTTCTGACCGTCATAAGGGACAAGACGGAGGACCTGGAGGCCCGTTCCCGCAGATCCAACCTGCGAATCACGGGTGTGGCGGAATCCACGCAAACGGGGAAAATGGAACTGTATGTGGAGAAACTCCTGAAAGCACTCCTGGGAGAAGAAGTTTTTTCCCCACTGTTCATTGTGGAACGCGCCCACCGCACGCTAGGCCCGCAGCCCCAGCCTGGCTTGCCACCTCGCCCCATAATCGCGAAATTGCTCAACTACCGCGACCGGGACACGGCTCTGAGAGTGGCGCGAGAGAAGGGCAACCTTCAGCATGAGGGCATGAATATCTCCCTCTACCCGGACTTCACCGCCAAAGTGCAAGAGGAGCGGCGACAGTTCGCGCCATACAAGAAGCAACTCAGAGCGCTAGGCCTTGACTACGCCATGTTGTATCCAGCCAAGCTTCGGATCAACACTGGAGGGAAGTCACACTTCTTCACGGACCCGAAGGAACTGCACAAATCCCTTAAAACCTGGATGCGGGAGAGGAAGGAGAACCGGAGTAGCCGGGAGGACGAGGAGGAGGTATCCCTGGAGGAACAGGACTGAATGGCGACCGGGGATGGGACCGACTCTGCACTCGTGCACCAGGTCACGGTCCCGGACATTGGGGACACCCCGACCTGGAGATAGCGCCTGATCCACGCATTTGGAACGGACATCCTGGTTACCCTATGGCGCTGGTAAGGGGGTATGTACCTCGCGGCAATATACACTAAGCCGGGGTGGCTGAACAAAGGGGTGCTGAGTGACACTTTTAATCCAGCCTTGAGCACTGACATTTGCATGGAGCTGAGGGGGAGCAGAACTCGCAAACTTTTGATACCGTTAGGGGTGAACTGCATTGGTGCGCTCTGCCCTTGAGCTTTTGGTTGGTTTTTTTTGTTCACTGCGAGGTGGGTGTCGGACTATTTGACACCACACCGTTTGGGGATTCATGGGGGGGGGATGTGGGGTCTGCCTGGCCAGGTTGGGGGAGGTCGGCTGTGGGTGGGTCACTGTTCTTGGGGTGGGTGACGATTCTGGGGAGGGGAGAGGGGAAGTTTGGTTGGGGTTGGTGACGGGGTTTGCCAGTGATGTGTGTGTATTGGGGTGCCTTGCTGTTCTTGTCCGCAGGCGCCGGAAGACGAACGTGGGTGGGGGTGTCCTACTGTGTCCCGCTTTATCCCATTTATTGGTCCACGCTCTGATCCCACCTGACAATGGCTAATACCACACCGACTACGCTTACACAGGCCCGCAATGGGCTGAATTTAATGACGTGGAATGTGCGGGGACTGAACGACTTCCGCAAAGTACGGAAAGTTCTCCACTACCTTCACAGGCACCATGTTGACATAGCTCTGCTGCAGGAGACACACCTACCACTCTCCAGCAGAATGCTTAGGTCCAGGGGGCTATCGGGGAACACTGTGGCGGCGGGCTTCACTACACATGCCCGCGGGGTGTTAATCTGGGTTAACCCGAAGTCACAACTGCAGCTTACTCCGGTACACTCGGATCCAGACGGTAGATATGTACTGGCGAGGTGTGTGGGTAAGGGGTTGGACATGCTGCTGGTGAACGTCTACGGCCCTAACTATGACCACCCTGAATTCTACAAGACCCTGGCAGCTATTGCAAGAACACACGCACAACCTTGGGTACTCTGGGGCGGGGACTTTAATTTTGTGTTTGATCCGTCGCTAGACCGCTCTGCGGGACCTGCCCGCAGACCTGTTGCCTCGGCCACGTACATGGCGGCTGAGATGGTCAAATCTGACTTGCTTGACGTCTGGAGGGAGAAACATCCGAGGGCGGGTGGGTTTACGCACTACTCTGCATTTCACGACATTCACACCAGGATAGACTACTGGCTGGCAACTCCCCTGGTACTCAATAATATTCACACGTGCACAGTCCTCCCTCGCACACTCTCAGACCACGCTCCTATTCTCCTCCACCTCGCAACTCCCAGAAAGGGGATCCCGGCCTTCACATGGCGGTTCCCGCCTTTTGCACTGCTAGACGAGGCCTTCAGGGGGGAACTGGCGGAGGCCATAGAACAGTTCTTTACTGAAAACGTAGGCACAGTGGAAGACTTCTTCACGGTGTGGGAGGCATTCAAGGTATACATCAGGGGGGTGGCAATTTCGAAACATTCTGGAGTGTTGAGAGCCATACGTAGGGACCTCACCACACTGGAGACGAAGATGGCTGCTTTGGAGGCGGAACAGCTGCGAATGGGCGGCGAGACCGGAACCGAAGCCCTGTCCCAACTCCTGTCTGAGTTTCAAGCGCTAGCGGATAGAGAGGTCCTTTATATGGGCAAGTACGCCACGGCGAGGCAATATGGGGAGGGTGAGAGGCCTGGAGCGCTCCTTGCGCGTATGGCTCGTAACACCAGACGACCACTGGTCGTAGAGGGCCTGAAGACCCCGGAGGGGGACACGGTGACTGACGAGGAGCAGATCCTCCACACATTCAGGAGTTACTATGCGGAACTATACCGTACGAAAACACGGGGTGTGGAGGGTGAGATGGAAGACTACCTGGACCATTTAGCCATGCCGTTCCTCAAGAATTCGGACAGGGAATTCTTAATGGCCCCCTTCCACCAAGACGAGATATTAGAGGCACTGGCGAGCATGCGCTCGTGTAGCGCGCCGGGGTCGGACGGTCTTACGGTTGAGTTTTATAAGGCATTTCAGGACCTACTGTTGCCACACATAATCACACTTTTTGATGCCATTTGCGAGAACGGGGAAATGCCGACCACCATGCGCGAGGCGCTGCTTATCACCATCCCCAAGCCCGGTAAACCCCCCGATCTCTGCGCCTCGTACAGACCCCTCAGTCTACTGAATGTAGACGCCAAAATCTATGCAAAGGTCCTAGCTACTCGTCTGGCCCTATTAGTACCTGGGCTGGTCGCCCCGGAACAGTCCGGGTTTGTCCCGTGCAGGAATCTGACCTACAATATCAGGACAGTGTTGGGCGTGATGCAGCATATTAAGCAGGATAATAGCGCATTGGCGATCTTTTTAGACATGGAGAAGGCGTTCGACTCGGTTGAATGGCCCTTCATGGTTCGGGTGTTGCGCAAGTTGGGACTGGGCGAACAGTTCCTTCAGCAGGTTGGCGCACTGTACCATCGTCCCTTCGCTAGGCTCCGACTGGGTGACAGGGTAACAGACCCGATAGACATAAGCAGAGGCACCCGACAGGGCTGCCCTTTGTCACCGCTACTTTACGCTCTGGTGGCGGAACCCCTGGCGTGCGCCATGCGGGAGTATCACAGCCTAGAGGGGATTAGCTTCCCCACATACAAGATAGGGATTTCAACCTACGCAGACGACACGCTGCTGTATGTCAGAGAACCGGAAGTCAATCTGCCTGCGGTCCTCCGAGAGGTGGTCCGTTTTGGCTCACTATCGGGCCTGAAAGTGAATTGGGACAAGTCGATCGCGTTCCCGCTCACTCCGGTGACGCGGCAATTCGACATGGACTACCCACTGCAGTGGTCCGCCGACTCAGTTCGCTACCTGGGCATCCAACTTCATTCGGACCCGGAAGTCCTTGTTCGAGACAACTATGGAGTTGCCTATAACAAACTAGTGGACGATGTGGATCAGTGGATTCGTCTCCCACTCTCCCTCTCGGGTAGGATTGCACTGATGAAGATGGTGGTGCTCCCCCGGTTCTTGTTCCTCTTTCTAAATTTGCCGGTGGTTTTGACTAAGACCTTCTTTCGACAACTCACCTCGGTGTTGGTGAAACTGGCCTGGGGGGGGAAACAGCCTCGGGTTAGTTGGAAGACTTTGACCCTGCCCTGCGAAATGGGGGGACTGGGAGCACCAGACCTAGAACGGTATTACAGAGTCGCCCAGGCGTCGCACTTATACTCCTGGGTACACGGTGACTCGCGGATCCCGCACCTTATACTGGAGCGGCTGTTCGCAGCTCCGCTCCCTCTCCCTGCCACTGTCTGCTTGCCCACGGACCGCGCGACTGGCCGAATGGTCTCGCTGAAAGCGACCAACCACGCCTGGAACTGCCTGGTGCGCGCGCGGGGCTGTACACTACTTTACTCCCCACTGTTACCGTTGGAGTGGGCCCTTTGGCTCGATCCGCTCGGCGAGAAGGGAGTGATCAAAGCGCTGTGTTCTCTTGGCGTCACCAAGATGGAACACCTGTTTGAGGGAGGCGTGCTCAAAACCTGGGACCAGCTACCAGTCGCCGGGGCGGGACACACTCTTTTACAAAAATTCCAATACCATAGGCTCCGCTCGGCCTTTCGTGAACTACTGGGACCAGAGCTGGAGGAACCTGAAGAGATCCCGGAACTGACTTATATACTGAAGTCCACCTCCGCGGCGAAACTCATCACACAGCTTAACAAGCTTGGTGTGACACAGCAGCGTCTGCAACCGTCGAAGGCCAGGGAGGCCTGGCAGGCAGACCTACAAACTCCCATAGACGACGGAATGTGGCGCTACTGCTGCACAAGCACGCGCAAGATCTCATTAAACGGTCGGCACCGCCTGGTGCATTTCAAATATTTACAACGAGTGTATTACACCCCTGCTCGCCTACACCGCTATGGCCTCCGCACATCGGCCGAGTGCGAGCGCTGCCGGACTCCGACAGCAGATTTTTTCCATTTGGCATGGCTGTGCCCTGGAGTGCAGGCATTCTGGGCTGAGGTCTTTGCGGAACTTGAGCAGATAATAGGGGAGCCATTGTCTCGAGCCCCTGCCTTGGCGCTACTCGGCTACTCGAAACCTCTGGCCCCGGGACTGCGTCGTTTGGTGGACCTGGCGCTGCTCCTTGCCAGGCGAGTGGTGGCGACATGCTGGATGAGGGGACCCCTCCCCACCAAAGCTGCATGGCTACGAGACCTGCAGTACTGTTGTACCCAGACGGAGCTGTATAGCGACCTCCTTCCACCCAGAAGCAGGCCAAAGAATTTTTGGGACCTCTACAAAGAGTACAAGCAGAGAAGTGAGGAGATAGACTCTGACTCCGCTGAGGAGGTGGAGCTGCAAGACAGGGTAGTAGAGATCGAAGCCCATACTGAACTCGGGGACACGGGGGGGCGGGAGGGGGGAGGCCCCTGGCTGACTGAGGGTAGCTGTAAGTACCAGTTGACGAGTTGCTGATGGATAGCTATACTAGAGTAGGTTTGTGGGGGGGACGGGATGGGGACACGGGGTTGGGACGCTTGGGAGGTAGCATAGTCGGGATGGATTAGACAGGCACACAGTCACACACACGCGGGCGGGGCGGGGGGTTTGTTGGGACTGCTTACATTTTTTGTTAGGGTAACCTGGACGTTGGATCGCTATCTAGCAAGTGGACAAACGGATTGCCAGTTGACACACCACTACAGTACGCTACTTGCATTGGGAGTACTCGCTTGACACTGTTGCACAACTTCCTTCCTACTTTGCCGCCGGGCCTCCGGGATGCTGGCACTAAGGCTGTGTACTATTGACATCTACTTGAGTTTGTGTATCTGGTGCTCTATGTGATGTTTACTGATGCTCATGTGATAATGCTGGTGCTGTCAATGGCTATGCTGTCAATAAAGATCTGTTTAAAAAAAAAAAAAGAAACGAGTCATGCCGGGCACTCGCCGTTTTGAAATATTCATAAATATTCATGATTTTATGGTAATAAACTGCATGTTCAAGCAACAGAACTCGCTGTGGTCTGTACCTGATCCCCTGGGGGCTCAGCTTGGAACAGGAATATATATATATATATATATATATATATATATATATATATATATATATATATATATATATATATATATATATATATATATATACATATATATATATATATATATATATATATATATATATATATATATATATATATATTACCTACTGGCGGTCGCCAGTAGGTATATATAGTTAGGATTTCTTCTCTATGGGATTTTTGAAAATTCTATGTCTAATAACTTTGGCGTTTGTGGATGGAATTGGCTGAAATTTTCAGGAAAATGGCACATTTTGTTTCTGAGCAGCCCCTGAAAATTTGGGGGGGTTTCGTCAAGGGGGGGCCGAGAAAAAAGGGGGGTCCCAAAACACGTTTTTCCCATGTTAATTTCCATAGGGCCTTTGGCCTCACTTTTAGCTCGAACGGCTGAATGGATTTGCACGAAACTTGGCAAAATTATAGGGACTGTTAGCCCGATGTGCCTTTGCTAGGTCTCAATATATGTGCTCCAGTGGATTTTGAGAAATTAACGTTCAAAACAAGATATATATCTGTAACAGCGCTCCGGGCTGCGCTCCGGTCCGCTTACTTTTCGCGAAACGGAACTTTTCGATGCGAAGCTGTCTGTCAACATTCTAAACAGTCCGGAGCGGCCGCCATCTTATCTCTCGGTAGGATCGAGAGAGAAGAAGAGGTGAAAAACGAAGGGGGAATTTAATGAAAGGGGGCAAGGTATACCCCTCTTGACCCCCTAGGAGTGTTGTTGGGGTTATTAAAGGGTCCCGTGGGGAAAATAAAAAAAAAATTATTTTTCACGGTAGAAGCGCTTCACGGGCCGCGAACTGGGCCGCAAACTGGTAGCGAAACGGGAATTCGCCATTTTGTGCTTCGTTTTAATTAAATTACTAGGTATAAGGGGGTGCGGGAGACGTATCCTAATCCCCTATGTTTTCTGAGGGTGGCTGAGGAGGCTCATATATGTTGATACATCTCTTCCAGCGGCTGTGCGTGAGCTTTTTTTTTTTTTTGCTGCGTGACGTCTGTTAACGTTCGATTCGATGGAAATCAGGAAGTGTTGACCGCCAATTTGTCAGTGCGATAAAATATTTTGTTATAAATGAATCCTTATTGATAAACATTGTCTGCACCATCTTGCCTTTTTTCCAATGCCACAATTTTGTCGTGCACGGCAGCCATTTTAGATGCCAGGCTGGTTCCAGGCTATCACCTAGCCCTGCGGATGTAGTTTATGGCCCCAGCTGTAGAGAATCCAGACATGCCAACCCTCCCGATTCAGGCGTGAGACTACTGATTTCAGTGCTAGTCTCCCGCCTCCCGATTTCTGCAAGCAAAAACCCGGGGGCATATTACCAACAACTAGCGATAATTTTTGTCTCTAACTTGTTTAGAGACAAAAATTATCGCCGCACATCGGCGATTTTTATCGCAGATAAACCTTGCTATTAGCAAGGTTTATCGCAAATGCGAAAAAAAACGGCCGCAATGCATGAATATCGCTGAAAAGTCAGCGATATTCATGCATTATCGAGCAAATGCTCTTAGCCATGTTATCCACCTCCCATTGGATAACATGGCTAAGAACTGCTCAGGTCAGGTGTTAGCTTTTGGAGATATTCGCGCTTAGCGCGAATATCTCCAAAAGTTGGTAATAGGAGATAGCGATGTTAGGGACTGTTTCCAGTCGCTAACATCTTGGCACGCCCACTTTGCATGTCATTAGTGATAAATATCACTGACATGCAAAGCGGGGCCCAAGATGGTCGCTATCTCCTTTTAGCTGTCACTAACTGGTGTTAGCGACAGCTTGGTAATAGGGAGATAATTTTATCTCCGCTTTCTTGGCTTTTAAAGCCAAAAAAGCGGAGATAAACCCCCTTGATAATATGCCCCACGATTCCTCGGGGGTTTCAGCTGACAAGGCTTGGTATTGTGTTACGTGGTAATTCTTCCAGGAAACGTCAGAGGGTCGATGCAGGGGTTCTAGAAGGGGTGATAAACCATTTAAGCCTCATGAACAAGCGCATGGTCTTTTAAAGATCTGTGAAGTACTCGGGGCGGCGGTGTGTGTGTGTCCTCTTTCAGGAGCGGGCGGGGGGTGGGGGGCACTGCCAGCAACTTGCCAGGCCAGGCAGTGTTCAACACTTGCATCACCCTTTCTCTGCCTGCTATTGCGCTCCATGCTTCAGAAAGGTAAGAAAAAGAATGTGCATTTGAGTGTGAAATGTCCGATCCTGTAGCAGTACACTTGCAAAGCCCACACATGACAATAACCCGATTCAAGGCCCCATTCACCCGATTTTTTAAAAATATATAGCACTCCAATTAAGTAGGATTATAAAACTTTATTAACTTTTAAATATAACGAACGGAACAAAAACTGTAACAAACATTTAAACATTTTTGACCAAAAAAAGCAACAATGGTCAGAAGCTGTCTTTTGTGCGAATAGTCCCAAGGCAGCACAACGTGCTGAGTTCTGGACGGCACCCAGGTGATGTCACCTGGGTGCCGCACTGGTTTTTGGTTTCCTACAATGCAGCTCAGAAAAACAGCGTGGGGCAACCCGGGTGGTGCGGGGGGAGGCCTCGTCAGTAGCGGTCTGTTGTGCGAATAGTCCCAAGGCAGCAGAACGCGCTGAGATGTGGATGGCACCCAGGTGATGTCCAGTAAACTGCCGCACTGGTTTTGGTATCCTACAATGCTGCTCCGAAAATTGGCGTGGGGCGGCCCGGGGGGGGGGGCGTGGGGGAGGCGGCGTGAACGGGCCTCCCCAGGTGGCGGCCATCCAGCTGAGTTGTGCCCGCTCTTGCGGCTACAGCGTCTCGCTCACCATGTAGTTGAGTTGCTCCCACTCTTGCAGTGCAGCGATAGGCGGCTGCCACAGGACTCTTAAAATGGCGGCCGGCTCTTCGGTTTTGGGCCTGGTCCACTAAAATGGTCCTGGGACACCTTGGAACTCGGACGCTTGCCTGCTAGGGCTTGGGCTCCATTCTCGAAAGCGTCCCCTCAGCCGTGAAGATTCTACATAAGTCTTGGGGGCCCTCGACTCCTGCAGGCTTCCGGTGGGGAGCGGCTGCCATGATTGCTCGCGGAATGACCACGACGGAGCCACGAGATGGTGGTGCTCTCATGGTGACGCCAGCTTCAGTCTGAATCATCCAGAAACAAGGTGGGGCTTTCATCGTTTGGGAAAAAAAAATGTTCTAAACCAATGAAAAGTGTTATTTTTAGGTCATATGACCAAGCCTTCCATCTTTAGGAAACCAAAAGTAAAATGAACCAATGAAAAGTTTTATAAACAAGTCACATGACCTGTTATGCGGCATAGGGCTACAAAAAGCGTAGAAAATCCGTTGGCACGTGAGGCGGCGTCAGTAGCGGACCGGTGTGCGAATAGGCCGAAGGCAGCACAACGCGCCGAGATCCGGATGGCACCGAGTTAGTGTCCAGCAAGTTGCTGCACTGGTGTGGCTATCCTACAATGCTGTGCCGAAAGACGGCGTGTCCAGCTGAGTTCCGGTCACTTTTGCGGTACAGTGACTGGAACGCGCCGAGATCCGGATGGCACCGAGGTGGTGTCCAGCAAGTTGCCGCACTGGTGTGGCCATCCTACAATGCTGCGCCGAAAGTCAGTGTGGGGTGCCCCGTTGGCTTATGAGGTGATGTCAGTAGTGGATCGATGTGTGAATAGGTCGGAACCAGCACAAGGCGCCCTGCACTGTTGAGCTTTTTTCAATGCCTGTTTTTTGTTGTTTCCCCTCCATCAAAAACAAAAAAAAATATATAAAACTGTGCAAAAATACAAAAAAATGTTTAGAAAAGCAGTGCTTGTAAGACTGTCTGAAGCTCTTTTGCACGTGCTGCAGCTTCACTATTGCCCTGGTGTGGCCAAAGATCGCCCATGACATAGGCGGCCGGCTCCCGAGGTCCGGCGGAACTTTTTTCCTTTTCCTTTCTGCTTCTTGTCCCACAATCCGTTTCACCTGAAGACACGACCAGGTTCCTGAATGTGTGCAGGGGGACGCTATTGATTGAATGAAAATGGCGGCTTGACACAAAGCTGACTCAAGCGTTGCTGTTGATGCTATACAGACTAACATTGGTTTTCAGTTTGTACATTCTTCAGGATTTTTTTTTCCATCCAAGGCTGATTGAGAGTTTGTAGAAAAATGGCTTCAGATTTTCCACATATTACTCTTCAACATTCTTCCTAAATGTAACCATGTGAGACTCACTAGGAAAACGGCTGTTTATCTTTCCTTTCAAAATGCTGCCAACAATATTTTCTGAATGGAAGACACCATCTTGTAGCATAAAGGGCCGAAAGGGGTTCTGGTCTGGCCGATTGTTGGTGGAGACATTTTGACTATATCTTGGACCTGCCCGGCCTCGCCCAAAATGGCGCCGGTATAAATGGGACTCGTAACTCCTTGTTGTGTACTGGTTGAACAACCTTGATATCACGAGATATGAATGCAGTTTTGATGCTCATGGCGGGCGGGGACGAGAATTGATTGAATATTTCTACATCCCTATTGATATTAAGTTCTGATGTGTCATTTATTACTGTACTATTGAAAGTTCGAATTAACGTCACCCATGGTACTTGCACGCAAATGTATATCTAGATAACTTTTTTGTAAGTGGCCCTGTCGTATTTTAATTACAAAATGTACGTCCAGCGATTCCGCAACTGTTAGACATCTTAGTTCTTGCAACCTAATGGCTCGCTCGTTACGTTCCTCTATAATGTAAATGTCTCCTCATCATATACGATTTCAGTTTGCTCCGTGGCCGGCCCACGTGGTTATAGGCCCGTATTTGTATACTGACATTTTCACAATAAAGGTTTTTAAAACAAAACACGGTAGTAGTATTTACATTGGTAAAGTTTTTACTTTTAGTCACTGTTTTCGAATCAGTAAAAGGCAAGTGAAATAAAGCAGTCCAATTACATGACGGAAAAAAGGTATAATATGTAGGAACGCAGTAAAGATAAATGGTCAAGGGCAGTTGTGTTTTCCACTCCTGCAACATAAAGTGATCGATAAGAATCTGATAATCAGGCGTATCGGCGACTAAGACAGCAGGCCGAGTCTCTTTTACTCAACGGCTCCGTCATGGAACGAAGAAACGCCCTTTTTCTCGAAAAAGGAATATATTTTACTTGCAGGACAGTTGTAAATTTTCCGGGAAAGTACATTAGCCTGGAATATTATAACATATATGTTTAAAAAAAAATAATGTTCGAAAACAATAAAAAGCGTAATTTTTAGGTCATATGACCAAGCTTTTCATCATTAAAATAACAAAAGTAACATGAACCAATGAAAAGTTTTATTAACAAGTCACATGACCTGTTATGCTTACGTTACGCGCTGCGCCCCGGATCACTTCCGGGTGCGCTAACGCGGCGTGTCATATAACGCATTACGCGACAACGTAGGTCAAGAATATAGTCAAAATGTCTCCACCAACCAGCGTTCGGAACACAACCCCTTTCAGCAGTCCAAAAAGTTCTGTTAAATGACAACAGAGGGGACAGGCAACAAGAACCATCAGTCAAAGAGGGGAGGGCAAGTTCTTCTCTACCGGGTCATGTTGGGGCGCTACTGGAACTGATCGAATTGGTAGTCTACAGTGTTTCTGGATGTTTCAGACTAAAGCTGGCGTCAGCATGAGAGCACTACCATCTCGTAGCTCCGTCGTGGCCATTCCACGAGCAGACATGGCAGCCGCTCCCCACCAGAAGCCTGCGGGAGTCGGGGGCCCCCAAGACTTTTGTAGAATCTTCACGGCTGAGGGGACGCTTTCGAGAATGGGACCCAAGCCCTATCAGGGAAGCGTCCGAGTTCCAAGGTGTCCCAGGGCCATTTTAGTGGACCAGGCCCAAAACCGAAGAGCCGGCCGCCATTTTGAGAGTCCTGTGGCAGCCGCCTATCGCTGCACCGCAAGAGCGGGAGCAACTTAACTACATGGTGAGCGAGACGCTGTAGTCGCAAGAGCGGGCGGTAAACAGCTGAATGGCGGAAGAGGCACAGTGTAGCAAAAGCGGGCGGAATGGCAACTAAAACGGTAAAGGGGCGCCCCACTACAGCGTGTCTTCAGGTCAAACGGATTGTGGGACAAAGTCCAGAATAGAAGAGTCATCAAAAGGCAAAAAGTTCCGCCGGACCCCGGGAGCCGGCCGCCTATGTCGGGGGCGATCTCAGGCTACACCAGTGCTATAAGACTTGGGGAGGGGGTCGGAGCCAAGCGTCTTCTCCGAGTCCGTGCCATCACACCGCCCCTCGGGGGCCTCCGTCAAGCGGTTTAGGGAGGTACAATATAACATTGTTTTCAAATGCAGTCAGGTCCACAAACGACCCTCACTTACTTTGAGAATAGTGAAGCTGCAGTAGGTGGAAATAAGCTTCAGACAGTCTTACAAGCACTGCTTTTGTAAACATTTTTTGATTTTTTTGTATTTTTGCACAGTTTTATATATTTTTTTTGTTTTTGATGGAGGGGAAACAACAAAGCACAGGCATTGAAAAAGGCTCAAACTCAGAACTCTGAACTATGGCACCCAACATCCAGGACTTGCCATCCGGATCTTGGCGCCTTGTGCTGCTTCCGAAATATTCACACATCGGTCCACTACTGACATCATCTTATAAACCAACGTAATGTAAATAGTTATTTAATAAAATGTTTTACCCTGTTACTTTGCTGGTGTGTTGTCTATATTTTTAATATTTGCATAGGGTTTGTCGTTATTTTGGGCGGGGTGGGTGACGGAGCCGAGCTGTCTTGCAGCCCTCATGGTGTGGCGCTCAGTTCATCTCACTATTTTCGTATTTCTCATGAAGGGTTGTTCCTAATGTTTCTATTTTAGCGAGGTCAAAAAGAGATCCAATTAGTGGCCTACTGATTTTGCTCGATTACTTTTATTTTTTTACACGATTTTTCACGATCTGCAAAGACTAAACAGAGTATTGCGACTTTGTGCTTGTTTGTAAATAGAGAATAAACCAAAGAGAATCAATTGTAAAACAGTAAATGCTTGGATAACAATCAATCAAATGGAGAGACAAGCAGGCACGACGGATTACAACGGGGGTAAAGGCCTGCGTTAACTACTCTTCACTATCTGCAAAGAGAGAGTACTACTAAGAGAAAAGAGGGGAGGGGGGCAGCGTTCAAAGCACATCAGCGTGCATAAACACGAAAAAGTTTTTACCTATCACGTACTTGACATTTTACAGCTTTTGATATTTGCTATTAAAAAACCAATGAAATTCACTGAAAAAACCATAGGTTATAGGCCATATATAGTTAGGAATTTGCATTTACAAAACCTTGAAAATTCACTGAAAAAACCATTGGTTATAGACCATATATAGTTAGGAATTAGCCTTTTCAAAACCTTATTTTACTCACACAAAACCATTGAAATTTCATATATAGTTAGTTCCATTAACTATATATCGCGCACCCGCAATCCACTGCTGATGATGTCACATATTACATCATTCATGACATGGTTAGTGACATCACTGATGACATCACTGATGACATCTCAAATGACATCACTGATATCTCAAATGACATCACTGATGACATCTCAAATGACATCACTGATAAAATCACTGATAACATCTCATTTGACATGAATGATCACATCACTGATGATATCATTCATGTGATAATACCATAAACCTCTTCAGACTCTAATATAACCTTAGATACAATCAGTGTAAACAGATAGTCACAGACTGTCACTCATCCATGGAGTTACTCACACACCTAGTCAGTCATGCAAAAAATCAATCACACCTCCATTTTCTCAACGATACAGTTATACACACCTTACTTATTCAAACATATACTAACACATATTTACTTTACTCTCTTATACAATCCCTGATATATGTTCACAATGATCCATACAGCCACTCACACATTCACTGGCTCTTATGCACAGTTATTTATATATGTCAACTCTCACACGTACTGTGTTTTACATATGTACTTACTTTGACATATAGCACTGAGATATCCATTCACTCACTAATACACTCATGCACAGTCAACCGCCAATACAGCTGTTTCCACATGCACTTTTGAACCCATACATATAGTGAATCAACTACTCAAACATCTATGTACAGAGTCACACACCTGCCAGCCACCCATACACACACACTCAGTTTCCCATACAAATACTTGGACAACCAATGAATAACTCATACAGTTACTCATATAGCTACTGATCAACATATACAGCAGTTTGTAGAACAACAGATATAATGATGCACAAATTAAAACAGTTTAGTCACTAACCCATGCACTCAGTGAGACACATTTAATCACTCACTCATACAGTCAGTCATGCACCTACTAAATCCTTCATCCAGACACTTATACATCCACTCATTCTTCAATATGTAAGACATATTTTAACTTTACAGAAACATACAGTCACTGGATGTTGTCATCAGTGATGTCACTAACCATGTCATGAATGATGTAATATGTGACATCATCAGCAGTGGATTGCGGGTGCGCGATATATAGTTAGTGGAACTAACTATATATGAAATTTCAATGGTTTTGTGTGAGTAAAATAAGGTTTCGAAAAGGCTAATTCCTAACTATATATGGTCTATAACCAATGGTTTTTTCAGTGAATATATATATATATATATATATATATATATATATATATATATATATATATATATATATATATATATATATATATATATATATATATACGGTTTGATGCTGGTGATTTGCACTCTCATTGGTAGTGCACACAAGGTTTTCCAAGGCTTCCGTGAATGGAGATCTTTTCTTTGGAATGTACACCTTTTTTCACTGAACATGCTAAAGTGACATGGTATAAATTGCAAGTAACACTGTCTTTCAAATGTGTATGTAATGTGTTCATAATTTGATTTTGCTGAACTCAGCCCGTGGGTAAATCACTGAGTCTGTTGTTTATTTCCTTTGGTATGACGCAAATACCAAGTGACTGTGTATATATGGCTCTGAACTCAGTTTGCTCGTTCTCGTGAAAAAGCAGGTTTCACCTGCGAAACGCGTCGAGAAAAGCTGTTTCTTTGAATAAAAAACGCTTTGCAACACTCAAAGTGGCCCGGATTTCTTTCTTACACTAGGAGAGTGTTTGGCTTGAATAATAAGGGATTCGCTACCCCGTCCGAGGCCCGCCACTGGAAGCGGCAGGGATCCAAAAGCGACGATGGATGGATGGATGTATGTATATATGTGTATATATGTGTATATATATATATATATATATATATATATATATATATATATATATATATATATATATATATATATATCCAAAAAGAGTTAAATTTACCGGGGGCTATGACCCTGCAGCGTCAGCTCTGGAAAGCAGGAATGGAGATCCTGCCGTTAAGTTCCTCACAAAATACAACAGAGCCCAACTTCATCTTGCTGCAAGGAGCCGACTTTATTAGTCTCGAGCAAAGCAGCAAGAGACACCCTTCAAATAGTCCTGACGCGTTTCGGTGTAACTCCGCCTTCTTCTTCGGTGGCTGTGTCCTTAATTGTTTCCAAGTGGACTTGGTCCCGCAGCTTGCTGAACTACGGGTCCCAGCATGCACCAGGTGGGTATCCGTGAGTCTGTACCTGGCTTTTGCCTTTCATGCTCAATAGCGTTCATGCACCCAGTATATAAAATACTCATGCCAACCCGATGGTACTGCATTGTTCCTTTTAGCAAGTGCTTTTCAATTATGTTGCCAAGTGCTTAAACGTTCGCTGCAGTGTTCCCAAAAAGAAGCGCTTCAGAAGCGAAGTTGCAGGAGAAAGGAAAACGCCCTTCTCCTCTCCCTTACTCCAAACTCGGCTGGCATCGTTGCAAGCGGGTCCTCCCCCTCTACCAAAAAGATCTCCATTTACCGAGAGCTATGACCCTGCAGGCCGTGCTCTAGAAAGCAGGAATGGAGATCCTGTTGTTAAGTTCCTCACAAAATACAACAGAGCCCAACTTCGTCTTACAGTAAGGAGCCGACTTTATTAGTCTCGAGCAAAGCAGCAAGGGACACACTTTAAATAGTCCTGACGCGTTTTGGCATTACTCCGCCTTCTTCTTAGGTGGGTGTGTACTTAATTATTTCCAAGTGGACTTGGTCCGCCAGCTTGCTGCACTGCGGGTCCCAGCATGCACCAGGTGGGTATCCGTGAGTCTGTGCCAGGCTTTTGCCTTTCATGCTCAATAGCGTTCATACACCTAGTATATAAAATACTCATGCCAACCCGATGGTACTGCATTGTTCCTTTTAGTGAGTGCTTTTCAATTATGTTGCCAAGTGCTTAAGCGTTCGCTGCAGTGTTCCCAAAATTAAGCGCTCCAGCAGCGAAGTTGCAGGAGAAAGGAAAACGCCCTTCTCCTCTCCCTTTCTCCAAACGAATACCAAATAGCCAAGGAAATCCAAGTGTGGCTGGCAACGTTGCAGGCGGGTCTTTCCCCTCCATCAAAATTACCAAAAAGAGTTCCATTTACCAGGGGCTTTGACCCTGCAGGGCGGGCTCTAGAAAGCAGGAATGGAGATCCTGCCGTTAAGTTCCTCACAAAATACAACAGAGCCCAACTTCGTCTTACAGCAAGGAGCCGACTTATTAGTCTCGAGTCATTGGTAGTTTAGTCTGCCCTGTTCCCATGATGCACTGGGCCAGGGACAGACTGATTTGCATATAGCCAGGTTCTGAGCTGGGATGGTGCAGTGAGATATATAACGGTGATGGATCAAGCCCTGATCTTTGGACTGGGGAAAGAGGGGTCTGCTTAATTCAGACACTCTGTTCATCACCACCCCCTTTTCTGAATCGTTTTTTGCCACTATAGGTGTGGCAGGGTATACTCAGACATGAGTCCCTTTCTCACTGCACCATCAGGATTCAAGCAAGCCAGGCCGAAGACGGCTGAAATGCCAGAAACCGGTCCCCTGTAGCTTGTCCCCTTTCTGGTGAAGAATTGGCTTGGTAGTTTAGTCTGCCCTGTTCCCATGATGCACTGGGCCAGGGACAGACTGATTTGCATATAGCCAGGTTCTGAGCTGGGATGGTGCAGTGAGATAAATAACGGTGATGGATCAAGCCCTGATCTTTGGACTGGGTAAGAGTGGTCTGCTTAATTCAGACACTCTGTTCATCACCACCCCTTTTCTGAATCGTTTTTGGCCACTATAGGTGTGGCAGGGTATACTCAGACATGAGTCCCTTTCTCACTGCACCATCAGGATTCAAGCGAGCCGGGCCGAAGACGGCTGAAATGCCAGAAACCGGTCCCCGGTAGCTTGTCTCCTTTCTGGTGAAGAATTGGCTTGGTAGTTTAGTCTGCCCTCTTCCCATGATGCACTGGGCCAGGGACAGACTGATTTGCATATAGCCAGGTTCTGAGCTGGGAGATAAATAACGGAGATGGATCAAGCCCTGATCTTTGGACTGGGTAAGAGTGGTCTGCTTAATTCAGACACTCTGTTCATCACCACCCCCTTTTCTGAATCGTTTAGTGTTGTAAGCAGCATGAGAGCACTGCTCGGATTGGCTCAGGTGCTATCATCCGGCAGGCACATCTCTAAAGTCAGCAAGCGTGAGACAGGAGGATCCTCGGGTGTGTGCAGCTGAACGTGTGCTGCAGAAGATGATTGTGGAAGCAAGGTGTGTTTCTTTTTAAATGTGTTTACAGTATTTTATAATGGGCCCTAACACTTTCAAAAGGTACCAGCCGCCACTCCAAACATCTCATCACATGTTATTAGTGAGCCAGGTTTTCACGCGGTAGAAACATTTTATAAGCAACAATGACCATAACTCCATCTTATGCCATGGTTCCTGTGTTTCTTCCTGTCAGGTCTTGCTTACAGCTGGACCGTAGCAAGGCATGACAGTTGTCACAAGTCGCGATCTCACCTCAACAGTTTGTTTACACAAAACGGTTTAAGCCTGCTCTGCCGGAAAATGGTTTTCAGTAGGTCAACTAAGAAGGGGTAACCTCTGTTGCAACAAAAGAATCACACAAACAACATAAAAAAGATATAAAAGCCTTCTATGGACTTTTAATTATTACTTTTTAAGAAGTTCCGTAAGCCGGCAAGAGTGGGATGCATAATGTATAAAAGTACCACATGCTCAATATTTAGATTAGAGTATCCCTAAAGTGAAAAGATAGCAAATGCTCATTTTTCACAACATAAGCCATAATAATCGTTTTCCTATGAGAAAAGCTTGCTAAATATTAACAATCTATTTATCAAAAAGTTAGGCTAGGAAAAAAACTACCGAGATCATCCACTTACCGTACATTTTTAATCACAATTCTATTTCAGTGTAGAACCACACATTTATGTTAAATACACAGTAAAGGGTGCTTTTTACAAAAAACTGTCTCTCTCTGCCTGAGAAGCTTGATATTCATTCAGTTCTGCCAGCTTTCTCCCGTCCAGCAGCCTTAATTAGGTCATTGATTGGCATGAAAAACCCTTCTGGGAAAAGACAGTATGCCTAGGCCTTCTATTAGGAAGCGTGGGGGAGGAACTACTGCCTACGTACTATGAAGGTGGAAGAGGGGAGTGGCAGGAATAGTAGGTGACACCTAAAAAGAAGTGGCTGGAGCCTTCCAGAAGAACAAATTACTTTCCTTCGGTAACGATATATCAGTAAGAAACATAGGTTAGTTAAAGATTCCTTACCTTAGAATTACCCCCAGGCGTCAGACTGGATCAGGAAAGTTTTTCGTCAGCAATAGCCCTGCGCGTCGGAAGGTGGAGTCGGTTGACTCCACGTTCGTCATCAGCGTTGTGGTCGCCGGGATGACATTGCTGTAGCTTCATAGACGCCGCCCACACGCTCTGACGTCAGTTCTGTACATGACTTTCCACGCCAGAAGCGCAGAGCCATGCAAGACACTGACCACTGGTGCACAAAACTAGGGCCCTGAAAGAAGTCCTTAACCCTAGAAGTCAGTTCGCAGAACGGGGAGGATGGGTGGGGCGGTAAGGAATCTATAACTAACCTATGTTGCCTACAAATATATTGTTACTGAGGGTTAGTAACTTGTTCATCTGAAAGAAACAGTCAGTTATAGATTACTTACCTGAGAATAGATACCCCAGCAATACCAACCTCGGAGGTGGGTCTGCAAACTAAGTTCACACCAGGAAGTCCTGGAGAACAGAACGGCCAAAGAAGCAGTCTCTCCGGACGTGGCTGTCCACGGAGTAGTGTTGGTGAACGTGTGCAGTGATGTCCACATAGCTGCCTGACAGATGTCAATGAGGAGAACTCCGCGTTCCAAAAAATGGGTACGCAGCCCCGCTGGATGCTCCTTCTTTGCCAAATAATAGCAAGCTTTGATGCACAGAACGACCCACCAGGACATGGTCCGTTTGTGCACAGCCCAACCTTTCTTAGCGCCCACATAATCAACAAAGAGCTGGACATCCACCCAGAATTGTTTGGTGCAAGCCAAGTAGAAGGAAAGCGCATGTTTTGGATCTAGACGGTGGAGCCTCTCTTCCTCTTTTGAAGGATGAAGAGGTGGAAAGAAGGTGGGCAAAATGATGGTTTGGCCAATGTGGAAAGAAGTACCCACCCTGGGAAGAAATTAATGTCTAGTTCTGAGGAAGACCTTGTCTGGATGGACAGCCAGAAAGGGAGGCTTGGAAGAAAGAGCTTGTAGCTCACTCACCCTGCGTGCAGAGGTGATGGCCACCAGAAAGGCAGTTTTCAGAGTGAGAAGTCTGAGAAGACAGTTAAACAGCTCAAAGGGAGCACACATAAGATAGGTAAGACCCAAGTTCAAGTCCCACTGAGGCATTAGGAAGGAAACTGGAGGAAAAAGATGAGTAATGCCCTTAAGGAATCTATTTACAACAGGGGACTTGAAAAGGGAAGGCTGATCAGGAAGCCTACGGAAGGCTGAAATGGCTGAGAGTTAGCCCCTAAGAGTGCCCAGAGAAGAGCCCTGCTGGGCCAAAGAAAGGAGGAATGAGAGAACCTTAGAAAGAGGGGAGGAAAGGGGATCAAAAGCCTTTGCTGTGCACCATGCCACAAATGTGTTCCATCTGCAGGCGTATACCGTCTTAGTGGAGGGATGCCTGGCTCGCAGACTTGGGGAGGCAGGTCAAACTACGTCAACTGCTGCTACTCAATCTCCACACAAGGAGGTGGAGGCTGGACAGGTTCGGGTGGAAGACCATCCCCTGCTGCTGCGACAGAAGATCCTCCCGAAGAGGCAGTCTGATTGGAGGATCGATGGCCATGTGTAGCAGCTCGGGATACCAGACTCTTCGAGCCCAATCCGGAGCCACAAGAATGATTTGGGCACGGTCGCGCTTGATCTTCTTCAGCACTCTGGGCAGAAGTGGTATAGGCGGAAAGGCATATAGAAGACCACAACTCCACTCACGACGAAAAGCGTCGCCTAGTGAGTGCCGCCTTGGAAATTCCAACACGCAGTATTGCTGACATTGCACGTTCTCTTCAGTGGCGAATAGATCTTACCAAGGCTCTCCCCACTTTTGAAAGGGACCTTGCGCTACCTCAGAGTGAAGACGCCATTCGTGATCCATAATGCACCTGCGGCTGAGTTTGTCCGACCTGGTATTCAGAGAACCTGCCAGGTGTTGAACCACCAGGGATATGCCCTGATGTTCCAGCCATGTCCAGAGACGGAGAGCCTCTTGACATAGGGTCCACAACCCCACCCTGTTTGTTGCAATACCACATGGCAGTGGTGTTGTCCGTGAACACCTGCACTACTCTTCCCCGGACAGTGGGAAGGAATGCTCTGAGTGGAAGATGAATCGCCCAAAGCTTCAGAAAGTTGATATGGAGCCCGGACTCCGCCGGACACCAGAGGCCTCTGATCTCCGCCTCCCCCATGTGGCCACCCCATTCCAGAAGTGATGCATTGGTCACCACTGCAAACTCTGGTTGAGGAAGGGAGAGGGATCTGCCATCGACCCAATCCTAGTTCGTGAGCCACCACTGCAGTTGGCGTGCAGTGCCCTCCGAGATCTGGAAACAATCGGACAATTTCCCCTGATGCTGAGCCCACCGGAACTTCAAGCCCCACTGCAGAGCCTGCATATGCCATCTGGTATGATCCACCAGCAGGATGCAGGAGGCCATCAGGCCCAGTAGCCGAAG
The DNA here is from genome assembly GCF_964263255.1 of Lissotriton vulgaris. Taxonomy (NCBI): domain Eukaryota; kingdom Metazoa; phylum Chordata; class Amphibia; order Caudata; family Salamandridae; genus Lissotriton; species Lissotriton vulgaris. The sequence continues at coordinate 45,002 of NW_028250952.1, read as the reverse complement.
GGTCAACCTGACTGAAAACCGGGATAGATGCTGAAAGATCGGAATCATAGTCCAAATATCCCAGACTCGCTGTTCGGTAGTATAGAACCAAAACCGCGTTGTGTCTAGAACCGCTCCTATGAAAAGGAGCTTCTGAGAAGGAGACAGGTGTGACTTTGGCACGTTGGTGGAGAACCCCAGCGAGCTTAGGAGGTCGGCTGTAGTCTTGAGGGGGGAGACGACTGCCTGGGTCTAGCCCGCCTTCAACAACCAGTCGTCGAGATAGGGGAAGACTGGAACCCCTGATCTGCGCAGATGAGCTGCGACCACCGCCATCACTTTCGTGAACACCCAAGGGCACTGGTAAGGCCAAAGGGCAGCACAGTAAACTGGGAATACTTGTGGATTACCGTGAACCGCAGGTAACACCAGGGGCCGGCAGGACGGGGATGTGAAAATAAGCGTCCTGCAAGACAAACGCTACCATCCAGCCTCCAGGGTCGAGGTCAGACAGGACCTGAGCCAGGGTCAAAATTTTGAACTTCTCCTCCCAGAGGAAGCAGTTGACGTTCCTGAGATCCAAGATAGGACGCAGGCCCTTGTCCTTCTTGGGTACCAGTAAGTAGTGGGAACTAGCAGCCAGGATGGCTTCCTTGGCCAAGAGAGCCGTAACTTCCTGTTGGAGAAGGGCCAGATGATCCCTCACATTCAATGGTACTGAGGTGGCATGGCTGGGTGAGTGGTTTTTAAGGGGAGGAAGGAGCCCGTTCGGCCTATCTGCAAAACCCACCTGTCCGACGTGATGGTACCACAGTGGGGAAGATGATGGTGAATCCTGTCACCCACTGGCGTGTGATGGGCCTGAAAGGTCAGACTAGGAGTGTTGGGAGGCTGCTGCAGAGTGGGTGGTGGTGGACTGGAATGCCCGCTGGCCCCCAGAACCACGGCAGTGGTTCCCACGTCCCTGGCCGTGCTGTGGCTGAATAGCTTGCACGGGCCTGTGGCCCTAGAAGGAACGTAGCCACGAAAGGGGCAATAAGCGGCCACTGCAGGGAGGGAGGTGGAGAGGTCCAAGGACTTGGCCATAGCCCAAGAGTCCTTGAAGCACTCTAGTGCACTGTCTGCTTTATCGCCGAACAGGCAACGTCCATCAAAGGGCATGTACATCAGAGTGTTCTGGACATCCCCAAAAAAGCCAGTCCACCTCAGCCAGGCGTAGCGTCGAAGGGCTACCGATGTTGAAATCGTCCTGCCCAGCGAGTCGGCAGTGTCCAGTCCACAGCGGATGGTAAACTTCGCTGCATCTCTCCCCTCGGTGACTGCATGGGAGAGAATGGCCCGGGCCTCCTTCAAGCACTGGGGTAGCACTTGCGCCACCATATCCCACACAGAGTGGGAATAACGGCCCACAGACATGCAGTGTTTACCGACCGCAGTCCCAAGCTGGAGGAAGAAAACATCTTCCTCCCAAGTTGGTCCAGCTTTTTGGCTTCCCTATAAGGTAGAGCGTTAGGAAATGCACCTTTGGATGTCGAGGTTTGGACCACCAAGCTCTCATGGGTGGGGTGTTGGGAGAGGGAAGTGGGGTCGCCCGCGGCCGGGCGCTGACGTCGGGCAATTATCCGATCCACAGGAGCCCCTATGTTGGGCCTGGACCAGGTGCCCAAAAGGATGTCAGTTAGGGCTTTATGGAATGGCAGCAGGGGCTCCGAAGAGCTCGCTGCCGGCTGAAGCACCTCTGTCAGAAGTTTAGTCCCGACTGCTGCCACTGTAGATAGCTCGAGGTGGAGAGCCTCGGCTGCCCTACGCAACACCACTGTGTATGACGCTCCCTCCTCCGTAGCCACGGCAGGAGGAGACAACATGCCAAGGTCTGGGGAGGTATCCAGACCACTGGCAGTTCCTCTCCCCAGTCCGGATCATAATCCAACTGGTCGGTCAAAGGGTCTCCAGATCCCTCCCAGTCTTCCTCACCCTCCTGTGGCTGCCAATCTGGCTGATAAGGGCCTGGGTGGAACACATGGATGGATGGATAGATATATTCTTAGGCTGGACAAGAAGTTTTCATTACTCACTGGCTAGTGTGCTCTATAAAAAGTTCCCCAATATCACCTCACCAAAGCACAACTGAACTTAAGAGAGACTAGAAGACAAAGCAGATGATGTCTGATTGTTTTCTAACTAGAGAAGAACTGATAGAATCTTCTTCTCCTTTTTGCCCCTGCTTTGGAATTGCTCTCAACTGTCAGGCCAGCTGGCTTCCTGTAATCTCCTGGATAGAAAAGGCTGAAGAGAGGGACTCCTATGTGGAGAAAACAACAGACTTTACAGGAGCCCTTGGTACCATGAGGGTGTGAAACTGCCTTCTACTGCTAACTGTGGACTGCATCCTGAAAGCTCCTCCCATCTTAGGGAACTGTAAAAGCAACGAGGAAGAAGGATTTCAAAAGTTGGTGGTCATTTTGACGGCCTCTACATGTCTGTGATAAGGTGCCAAGGCCCCCAACGCCAAGATATGTTAGTCTATCCTGCACTGAGCCATTTGGCAGGAAGTTTAATACTACCAGTACATCAATTAGATCAAGTATCCAAACTCCAGCAGGCCATGTGAGCAACAGCATCCTACTTTGTCCCACTGGAGAATTTTGAGTTCCCAAACAAAAGAAACTGAGTCCAATGGTAACATTCAAAGTTGGTAAAGGTGAGAAAGTGTTTGTGGTTAGGAGTGGACTTTGGCAGGTACTTTCTCGATATTGCCCCAATGGGAGATTCTGCCACCAAAACTCAAGCTGTAAGCAAATCGGAGTGGATTTGTCCCTGAATAAGAGAAAACTAGTGGAAAAGGAACCATTGTTCTTAATTTAGAAACAAAAAAATAATAATGGCTGGATTCAGCAGAAGGGCTACCAAGAGGAATCAGATATCCCCGCATCTAAATCCGGTCAACTTGTAACGAGGACCTTTGTGTTTTCTTGGTGTTTTTTTGACGGTAAAACGTAATATCATTTTGGCGCATACTAAGGGGGTCATTAGGATGGCGGACGGAAGTGCCTCCGCATACCCTGAGTATGCGGAACAGGCCTATTTTCCGTGCGCCCGTCGCGGACACTCCGTCCGCCAAATCAGGATACGAAATACGTGGCAAATTCCGTCCGCGGCGGTAGAACACGGTCCGCCGCACCACCACACCCAACCACGCAGCGGACGTAACCTTTCCAGAGACTCCACCGTACGGACTGACGACTAGGACCGTCCTCCAAATCAAGATGGCGGAAAACACACATAAAAGCGCGGCGGATAAACAACCTGCCTGAACACGGCGGATGCTCCACAGCGACCATACCCACCACGAGCCGCACGCCGACATGGACCCTGCACTACAGGCTTACCCGATACTCTACGCGATCCAGTACGTCCTCGTCTTGGCCCACCATCGACGACGACGCAGGTAGGCACCTAAGCATTCGCTGTCTGGAGAGGAGTACCGGCCAGGGCGGTGACGTAGGGAGGGGGGAGTGACATGTCCCAAAATGCACAAATGCCTGTGTACGGCAACGCCTCCAAGGGCCGTGACCCAGGTAGGGGAGAGTGACACGTAGCACAACCAGGGCTCAAGTCGGGGTACCACGCGGGTGGACGGCGTCCCCCCACTAATTCAACAGGGAGCATGATAACTATAAACTGCTACTGAGTGGAAGCCACCCTATCACTTCCTGTCGTGATTTCTGCGTCACCCCACTTCTTGTTGCAGGACTTGGGTCCTGAGCAGAACCCACCGCCCCCAAGAAAATACCAATCCACACCAGCATCACACACGCAAGAATGACTCTGACAAAGCACGACACATGAATCGCTATTTTATTTACGCTGATTCGGAGCAAAGTCACAGTCTAGAATGGAGCATGCCCATAGTGGACACCAGAGCAGGTACATCACAGGGCATACATCAGTATCAGAACAGCGACAGGGCAGTGTGGACACCAGAGCAGGTACATCACAGGGCACAATGCAGTATCAGAACAGCAACAGGGCAGTGTGGACACCAGAGCAGGTACATCAGAGGCAGTACATGAGAGGGCACAATGCAGTATCAGAACAGCAACAGGGCAGTGTGGACACCAGAGCAGGTACATCACAGGGCACAATGCAGTATCAGAACAGCAACAGGGCAGTGTGGACACCAGAGCAGGTACATCAGAGGCAGTACATGAGAGGGCACAATGCAGTATCAGAACAGCAACAGGGCAGTGTGGACACCAGAGCAGGTACATCAGAGGCAGTACATGAGAGGGGCCAAGTGCTCCAACAGTCCATTGCACTGAAAACGTCCATCAGAGGCAGTACATGAGAGGGCACAATGCAGTATCAGAACAGCAACAGGGCAGTGTGGACACCAGAGCAGGTACATCACAGGGCATACATCAGTATCAGAACAGCGACAGGGCAGTGTGGACACCAGAGCAGGTACATCACAGGGCACAATGCAGTATCAGAACAGCAACAGGGCAGTGTGGACACCAGAGCAGGTACATCAGAGGCAGTACATGAGAGGGGCCAAGGGCACCAACAGTCCATTGCACTGAAAACGTCCATCAGAGGCAGTACATGAGAGGGCACAATGCAGTATCAGAACAGCAACAGGGCAGTGTGGACACCAGAGCAGGTCCATCAGAGGCAGTACATGAGAGGGGCCAAAGGCACCAACAGTCCATTGCACTGAAAACGTCCATCAGAGGCAGTACATGAGAGGGGCCAAGGGCACCAACAGTCCATTGCACTGAAAACGTCCATCAGAGGCAGTACATGAGAGGGCACAATGCAGTATCAGAACAGCAACAGGGCAGTGTGGACACCAGAGCAGGTACATCAGAGGCAGTACATGAGAGGGGCCAAGTGCTCCAACAGTCCATTGCACTGAAAACGTCCATCAGAGGCAGTACATGAGAGGGCACAATGCAGTATCAGAACAGCAACAGGGCAGTGTGGACACCAGAGCAGGTACATCACAGGGCATACATCAGTATCAGAACAGCAACAGGGCAGTGTGGACACCAGAGCAGGTACATCAGAGGCAGTACATGAGAGGGGCCAAGTGCTCCAACAGTCCATTGCACTGAAAACGTCCATCAGAGGCAGTACATGAGAGGGCACAATGCAGTATCAGAACAGCAACAGGGCAGTGTGGACACCAGAGCAGGTACATCACAGGGCATACATCAGTATCAGAACAGCAACAGGGCAGTGTGGACACCAGAGCAGGTACATCAGAGGCAGTACATGAGAGGGGCCAAGTGCTCCAACAGTCCATTGCACTGAAAACGTCCATCAGAGGCAGTACATGAGAGGGGCCAAGGGCACCAACAGTCCATTGCACTGAAAACGTCCATCAGAGGCAGTACATGAGAGGGCACAATGCAGTATCAGAACAGCAACAGGGCAGTGTGGACACCAGAGCAGGTACATCACAGGGCATACATCAGTATCAGAACAGCAACAGGGCAGTGTGGACACCAGAGCAGGTACATGAGAGGGCACAATGCAGTATCAGAACAGCAACAGGGCAGTGTGGACACCAGAGCAGGTACATCACAGGGCATACATCAGTATCAGAACAGCGACAGGGCAGTGTGGACACCAGAGCAGGTACATCACAGGGCACAATGCAGTATCAGAACAGCAACAGGGCAGTGTGGACACCAGAGCAGGTACATCACAGGGCATACATCAGTATCAGAACAGCGACAGGGCAGTGTGGACACCAGAGCAGGTACATCACAGGGCACAATGCAGTATCAGAACAGCAACAGGGCAGTGTGGACACCAGAGCAGGTACATCAGAGGCAGTACATGAGAGGGGCCAAGGGCACCAACAGTCCATTGCACTGAAAACGTCCATCAGAGGCAGTACATGAGAGGGCACAATGCAGTATCAGAACAGCAACAGGGCAGTGTGGACACCAGAGCAGGTACATCACAGGGCATACATCAGTATCAGAACAGCAACAGGGCAGTGTGGACACCAGAGCAGGTACATCAGAGGGCACAATGCAGTATCAGAACAGCAACAGGGCAGTGTGGACACCAGAGCAGGTACATCACAGGGCATACATCAGTATCAGAACAGCGACAGGGCAGTGTGGACACCAGAGCAGGTACATCACAGGGCACAATGCAGTATCAGAACAGCAACAGGGCAGTGTGGACACCAGAGCAGGTACATCAGAGGCAGTACATGAGAGGGGCCAAGGGCACCAACAGTCCATTGCACTGAAAACGTCCATCAGAGGCAGTACATGAGAGGGCACAATGCAGTATCAGAACAGCAACAGGGCAGTGTGGACACCAGAGCAGGTACATCACAGGGCATACATCAGTATCAGAACAGCAACAGGGCAGTGTGGACACCAGAGCAGGTACATCAGAGGGCACAATGCAGTATCAGAACAGCAACAGGGCAGTGTGGACACCAGAGCAGCTACATCACAGGGCACAGTACAGCAACTTACAGCACACTATCAGGTGGATTGCGTGAAGTACCCGCATCGGACACACTGGCAGCACCAGAAACCGGAGTGTGACACACAGCCACAGATGTAGTGACTGACACGTGAGCCACAGACCCAGATACACTGCCAGCACCTGATACAGGAGTGTGACACACCGACACAGCCCGAGTTACTGACACATGGCCTATAGACCCAGATACACTGCCAGCACCTGATACAGGAGTGTGACACACCGACACAGCCCGAGTTACTGACACATGGCCTATAGACCCAGATACACTGCCAGCACCTGATACAGGAGTGTGACACACCGACACAGCCCGAGTTACTGACACATGGCCTATAGACCCAGATACACTGCCAGCACCTGATACAGGAGTGTGACACACCGACACAGCCCGAGTTACTGACACATGGCCTATAGACCCAGATACACTGCCAGCACCTGATACAGGAGTGTGACACACCGACACAGCCCGAGTTACTGACACATGGCCCATAGACCCAGATACACTGCCAGCACCTGATACAGGATTTGTCTCGACGGATACCCTGCCACTAACAGACACATGCGAGTCAACTGCACCAGCGCCACTGTGACCACTGAAATGATGAGCCACAGGACTGTATGGTCCAGGAGGCAGGGTGGCTCTGGGAGCGGGGGATAGTTGCAATTGGCCGATATCGGATTGGGCATGTGTCAATGCTGTGTGTCTACGCTTCTTTTGGACATGTGCCTGCACCCTGGACAGGACAGGAACCACAAGTCGACCGGACTGAGAAGCAATTTCACCCACCATGGGAGGTGCATGTGCTGGGGGGGGGAATGGTCTCTGGGGACGTGCTGGAGCCTGCTTGTCGTTTGCTGTGTGGCTGCCTTGTGGCCTCTGCAACATGTGTCATGGGGGATGCCACGACAGGGTCCACCTGCATCCGTCCCTGACGGGCCATGATGGGAGTGGATGTAAGGGGTGACTCCACTGCTGAGTCTTCTGTATTCCGTTTGACAGAAAACAGCTGTCTCAGAGCAACTATGGGTGATGTATGCCTGTCCCTGACAGCGCCACTATTCATGGGCGAGTCCTTGGGCCTTGGATGTTCCATTTCCGTAGGAGTACTGTACTCTGTGGACTTGCCCTGTTCCCTGGATGGTGCCCTCTTGCAGGCAGCAGACTTGTCGTCTGTGGTGTGCATATCAGCTGGACACCCCTTCTGCCCGTGTGTGTCCCTGCCCCTGGGACTGTCCGTGCTCCTCTTAGGTGCGTTTGTCTTGTGACTATTCTTGTCCCTGCCCTTGGGAGTGGCTCCTTCCTTCGTAGTCTCCCTGGCCTTGGGAGTGCCTACATCCTTCCTGCTTTCCCTGGCCTTGGGAGTGCCTACATCCTTCCTGCTTTCCCTGGCCTTGGGAGTGCCTACATCCTTCCTGCTTTCCCTGCCCTTGGGAGTGCCTACATCCTTCCTGCTTTCCCTGGCCTTGGGAGTGCCTACATCCTTCCTGCTTTCCCTGGCCTTGGGAGTGGCACCTTCCTTCGTAGTCTCCCTGCCCTTAGGAGTGCCTACATCCTTCCTGCTTTCCCTGGCCTTGGGAGTGGCACCTTCCTTCGTAGTCTCCCTGCCCTTGGGAGTGCCTACATCCTTCCTGCTGTCCCTGCCCTTGGGAGTGCCTACATCCTTCCTGCTTTCCCTGCCCTTGGGAGTGGCACCTTCCTTCCTAGTGTCCCTGGTACTGGGAGTATGCGAGCCCTCAAGAGATGTATTCGTCTTCTCACTGTCCTCGTACAGGGTAGTGTCAATGGAAGCGGGAGTGAGTCTTGGCCTGGTAGTACCTTGTGTGTGGGATGGCTGTGCAGCATGTGTAGCCATTACACCCAACCCCTCTTTTGCCTCACGTGTGTGTACTCCACTATATCTGACGTTGCCCTTGTGAACAGAGTTACCTGACCTAGGGGATGGGGTCTGAGGCCTCCGTGCCTTGACGTGCTGGCTGACGCTGCTTCTAGTGCAATAACCTGTATTGGAGTCCTGGTCAGAAAATTCACTCCCCCCTGACACATCCAGAGTTGTAGATGGCGGAACAGAAGTACCACCCAGTCCGTGCGACTGTACAATGGCAGACGACACACTGTTAGACAATGACTGCAGTGTCCTGTGTACACCAGCCAGATCACCATGCATACCTTCCATGAATGCCACCACCTGCCCCAACTTCCTATCGTGGTCTTGGAATGCATTAATCATATTTGTCTGGCCCACACACAGCTGTCGCAGCAGATCAACAGCCTCTGCACAAAGAGAATTTTGGGTCACCGAGGCTGGGGCAGCGGTGCCGACACCGAACGCCACTCTGCTCCCCCTACTCCTGCGTGCACGTACAGTACATGGTGCAGTTGCCGGCAGGGTGGGCCCTGTGTGCTGTGTCCCGACCGAAGGTGTTGGTTGCCCACTCCCAGTCTGTGACAACAGTGCTGACTCACCAACACTGTCGGAAGATGATGACGATGTTGTCTCCACATGCGAGTCCTCCGGGACGGTCCTGTCCCCCTCTCCGCCGCTGGCCCCTTCGGTGTCAGTCTGCGTGTGCGCGACGTCTGATCCGGATGCATTGCCTTCTGTAATCTCCGCCGTATGTGGCTGAGTGCCCTCTGCCAATGCTGAAAAGCACAGGAAATGGGTGTAAGTAATGGGCACACACACGTACAGTACTGCTGCGGAATCCCTAAAGCCACTGATGACACTGTCCATCGATCCCCCAACCTGCACACAGCCCACCCCAAACAGTCATCCTCACAGGAATTCTGTGGCGTTGGCCGTAATACATGTACAGCATGCACACTGGGCATGAGGAACTACATCAGCACACAAGTGTTGGCAAGGGGTGACGGAGCACTACAGCATGTGCATGACAACTGAACAGCTTAGCAGGTGGCGGCTCAACATTCCGCATGTGCAAGTGCAAAGTTAACTGTGGCAATGTCACCAACATGCCATTGGAAATAGACTCACGATAGACGGAAGACCCTAATGTGTGTGCGCAACCATACATGCATTGCACTCACAAGCAACATACACTGACAGTAAGCTTACCGCCACGTTGATGTTCATCCACACGCAACCGCTCGGACAGGTCAGGATGCGTCACAGCTATGATACGGTGCATGAGAGGGGTCATTGAGCGTCGGGCCAGACGTGCCGTCCGTGGAATCAGCCCTAGTGTCACTTCCGCTACATTCTTGCTCAGTCTGGAAATGTCGTCCCAGCGTTTGTGGCAGTGGGTATGTCGTCTATTGCACACCCCCGCTGCTCGTACTTCACGTGCAATGCTCCTCCACACGTCCTTGCGAAGGTGCAGCTTTACCTACCATGATGGGAGACAAAAGGGTGGAAGTCAGTGGACAGTTGGCCAGTCACACAGATAGGAGCAACACATTACTCTCAGCAGCCATGCACATATCGATTCTTTAGTTGGTCACACATCACACCGCCAAGTTTCCAGAGCCCAGGTGCCATTTGACACCTCATGCACTACAACTTATCCCCCACTGCACTTACCGCCTGTCCGGGTGCGCCATACAGGCGTCCGTAGTTGCGGAGCACAGCGTCCACGAGGACATCCAGCTCCGCGGCGGTGAAGGGACGAGACCGGACCTCTTTGACTCTCGACATGGCAAGGTCACGGAGTATGGCACTAGAGCGGCAGTCGGTGGTCAGCTCCGCAGCAGCAGGTGGAGGTGATGGTCACAGGCAGCAGTCGGTGGTCAGCTCCGCAGCAGCAGGTGGAGGTGATGGTCACAGGCAGCAGTCGGTGGTCAGCTCCGCAGCAGCAGGTGGAGGTGATGGTCACAGGCAGCAGTCGGTGGTCAGCTCCGCAGCAGCAGGTGGAGGTGATGGTCACAGGCAGCAGTCGGTAGTCAGCTCCGCAGCAGCAGGTGGAGGTGATGGTCACAGGCAGCAGTCGGTGGTCATCGTAGAAAGTTTGCTTTTGCACATCACACATATATAGGGCCCAGTGGCCATGTCAGTGGCATACGGCGCCAGCCATTGGTCCGCCGTGAGAGCGTGTTTGGAATTTGGCCAATGATTGGCCCTGGTGTTGCGGTGAACACCATACGGTACTTGCAATTGGCCAACCGTGGCCCATGTCCACACCTCCCATTGGCTGCACTTGCACAGACCGTCACGCTCACACACCGGCAACTGCACGTGCTAGAGACCGGGACGGATGCATCATTTGCAACAAAGTTGTAAGAGTGGCGCCACCATGGCGGGGCACGTATTCGGCGGGGGAGGTGGAGGCCAATACAGCCATAAGCTGATGTGCATGCACATGCCAGTTCATGACCCCCTTACAGTGACATTGCATCAGGCAGCCTACACCGGCCGGCCCAGCTCTACCCACTACCGCCGTGCCAGGCCTAGCCCTTGACCGCCGTTGCGGCCGTGCCAACTACCGCCGCTTCAGGGCCCCTCCACTACCGCCGTGCCAGACCTAGCCCTTAACCGCCGTTGCGGCTGTGCCAACTACCGCCGCTTCAGGCCCCCTCCACTACCGCCGTGCCAGACCTAGCCCTTGACCGCCGTTGCGGCCGTGCCAACTACCGCCGCTTCAGGCCCCCTCCACTACCGCCGTGCCATACCTAGCCCTTGACCGCCGTTGCGGCCGTGCCAACTACCGCCGCTTCAGGCCCCCTCCACTACCGCCGTGCCCTGGCGGCCCTGGCACGGCGGTCATGGGCCTAGGTCTGGCACGGCGGTAGTGGAGGGGGCCTGAAGCGGCGGTAGTTGGCACGGCCGCAACGGCGGTCAAGGGCTAGGTCTGGCACGGCGGTAGTGGAGGGGGCCTGAAGCGGCGGTAGTTGGCACGGCCGCAACGGCGGTCAAGGGCTAGGTCTGGCACGGCGGTAGTGGAGGGGGCCTGAAGCGGCGGTAGTTGGCACGGCCGCAACGGCGGTCAAGGGCTAGGTCTGGCACGGCGGTAGTGGAGGGGCCCTGAAGCGGCGGTAGTTGGCACGGCCGCAACGGCGGTCAAGGGCTAGGCCTGGCACGGCGGTAGTGGGTAGAGCTGGGCCGGCCGGTGTAGGCTGCCTGATGCAATGTCACTGTAAGGGGGTCATGAACTGGCATGTGCATGCACATCAGCTTATGGCTGTATTGGCCTCCACCTCCCCCGCCGAATACGTGCCCCGCCATGGTGGCGCCACTCTTACAACTTTGTTGCAAATGATGCATCCGTCCCGGTCTCTAGCACGTGCAGACAATTGGAATGTTGAACGCGGGCCGCGTATGGCCAGACGTCAACAGCGGAAGCAGTGCACCGCCATGGCGGCGTCAATGAGTGCATGTCAGCTGACGATGCACGATGCACTATGTTTAATTGTCTGCAGCTGCATGCTGAGGGTTGTGTGCGTGATTGCGTGACTCCACACTTCATGCTCTATCCCATGGTTTCCATACCATGCCCATCGGTGTGCCACTAATGACCGTCACTTTTGGGTCATGTCACATGCCTTGTTGGCAGTGATGTTGCAACAGAGTGCATTGGACATGTTGCAACACATCATGTAGCTGGTGGGTGCACATTGCTACGTCAATCCATGTTGTTGTGACAATCAGAGGTGTCACACATAAGCAAATCGAACACTGCCTATTACATGTTGGATAGAGTGCGGTGACATGTGAGTGAGTTGCACACACATGCGTTGTATGTGAATTGACTTCCATTCCATTTACTCCCACACAGGAGGGCTCAAAATGTCCATCGCCCATATACTGTGCTGGAGGACATGGTGGACGAGGAGGTGGTCCGGAAATTCAGGCTTGATCGACGTCGATTGCTGGAGCTTGTGAACAAGTTGTCTCCTCACCTGCAGCCGCGGAGAACTTATCCAGGCTCAATTTCACCCACCCAAAAGGTGATGGCGGCACTCCATTTTTTTGCTACGGGAACATTCCAGTACACTATAGGACATGCCGGGGGAATGTCACAGGCCATGTTTAGCACGGTACTCAAGGATGTACTGACAGCCATGATGCTGTACAAGCATGAGTACATACATTTTCCACAGGCGGCAGAGTTGGCAGCGGTCAAGGCAGACTTTTATGCACTGGGTGGCATTCCACACGTTGTGGGTTCAATTGATGGCACGCATATTGCGATCATCCCGCCACGGGCACGTGAGCAGGTGTTTCGGAATCGGAAGCACTTCCACTCCCTTAACGTGCAGGTGGTGTGCCAGGCCGACAACATTATCTCACATGTGTGTGCAAGATTTCCTGGCTCTGCACATGACGCCCACATCATGCGGAGCAGCATAGTCCCACGACTGATGGCAAATCTGCGTCCGGCACAAGCCTGGCTTGTTGGTGAGTATGCTGTGGTGACTGGAGTGATATTTGGGTGGCTTGGTGTGGCCACATGTTCAGGTACTGATGTCTCTCTCTAATTCCCACATACACAGGCGACTCGGCTTACCCAAACAGGCCTTGGCTTCTGAGTCCAATTCGCAATCCCACCACAGCAGGAGAAATGCGATATAACGATGCCCATGGTAGGACACGTCGAGTGGTGGAACGAACATTTGGCCTGCTTAAGTCTAGGTTTCGGTGCCTAGATAAGACTGGAGGGGCCCTGCCTTACGCACCTGGCAAAGTATGCAAGATTGTGATGGCCTGCTGCATGCTCCACAACCTGGCTGTGCGAAATAACATTGCACTGATCTTGGACCCAGATGAACAGCAAGTTCCTCGCCCTCCCGACCCACCCATGTCGACTGATGAGGATAGTGATGAGGAGGAAGGTGTGGACCAGAGGCGCCAGCTCATAGCACGCTACTTCCCTTGACTGTAAGTGTGCCCCTCTTGTGCTGCTTGTGTATGCCCTGTGTAGGTTTGCTGCTCTGGTGTCATTGTGTTGGGGATCATCTATGTGTTTTGTTATGTGATGTATGCATGTGTGTGTGTGTCTTCATTTATGAGTACATGCACTTCTCCATGATGTGTGTAGTGTCAGCCATTCGTGTAGTGATGTGTGTGGTTTGTTGTAAGTTGCACTGCAGTGAGTTGGGATGAGTGTGATGCTGTTTACTAACGTCTGTTTGCGGGTTCTATGTTTCCCTAGGTCACTCCGTTGCGGCATTATTCTGTACCTGTTGGATCCCTGAACCTGGTTACGTCTGTTTCTGATGCAATCATGTGAATAAACATGGAGGCAACACATCATTGAGTGAGTAAGTGGTATTTATTTACAGATTGTGCATAGGTGTAGGTGCATATTTACAAAGGAGTGAAGGGGTGGGGGAGTGAGAGTCCAAGGTAATGGTAGATGAGATGGGCGTGCAGACACCACATAGGGTGGTGTGTGCCTAGTGCAGCAGGCCTGTGGCAGGTGGGTCCGGATACTTTCCAGGTTTCTGAGGTACTCCAAAGAGTCACTGTCGGCTCCTCTTGGAGCGTGTGTCATGTGCTCCAACACTGCTCTCGGCCACTTCCTGCCTCGGACGGCCCCTCCGTCTTTGTGCCGGCACGGGGTCAGCTAGGGGCGCAGGCTGATTCGGTAACACATCCGCCGCCAGGGGCGCAGTCGGCGGTGGCGGTGTTGTGGCCGGTGCCGGTGTTTGAGGGGGGGGGGGTGGTGGTGTTGGCGGATGCCCTGGCGCTGAAAATGTCGACCAGTTGGCCAAGCCGCCTCTCGATGGCCCCCAACATGGCGGTGTTGTCCACAAAGTCCTGGTGGGCCCGGTCTGCATGTTCCTGGCTACGTGCATAGCCCGCCTCCACCCGGACTAGTGCTTCATGGCACTGTTGCACAGCAATCAGTGTTGTGTCCTCAGCCCTTCTTTCCGCCCTGCTCCTGCCTGCAGGATCTGCCCTTGCAGTGGTGGGTTCCCTGACTGTCTCCCTGCGTGGCTGGGATGGCGCTGGCCCAGCGTTGGCGGCGGGGTTGGGCAGGGCGGCAGGGGCAGAAGTGGTGGTAGTAGTGGTGGTGGTGGAGGTGGTGCTGGAGGCAGCTGTGCAGGTCCGAGTCGCCGGTGTTGTTGTGATGCCAGTGCCCGTAGTCGTTGTAGTTGCAGGTGTGACCTGCGTGCCAGAGGTCCCTGGCTGGCTGCTCGATCCGGCACCATCCTCTGCCCCGGAGTTGGCTGCACAATCGTCCCATGAGTGCTCGGAGTTTGGGGATGCTGGAGGCCTGGTGTCAATGGCGGCACTCAGATTGGGATCCCCTGCAAAAGAATAATGTGATGATGAGTAATGTTGCCTATACGTGTACATGTATTTATGGTTGAAATTCAGTCGGCATTGGCACACACCCCACCCACCACCACCTCCCTCTCTATGGACATGGGGGCCTGTTGGAAGTTGTAGTTCCGACCCCTCACACACCCCACCCACCACCACCACCCTCTCTATGGACATGGGGGCCTGTTGGAAGTAGGACTAGTGACCCCTCACACACCCCACCCACCACCACCTCCCTCTCTATGGACATGGGGGCCTGTTGGAAGTAGGACTAGTGACCCCTCACACACCCCACCCACCACCACCACCCTCTCTATGGACATGTGGGCCTGTTGGAAGTAGGACTAGTGACCCCTCACACACCCCACCCACCACCACCACCCTCTCTATGGACATGGGGGCCTGTTGGAAGTAGGACTAGTGACCCCTCACACACCCCACCCACCACCACCTCCCTCTCTATGGACATGGGGGCCTGTTGGAAGTTGTAGTTCCGACCCCTCACACACCCCACCCACCACCACCACCCTCTCTATGGACATGGGGGCCTGTTGGAAGTTGTAGTTCCGACCCCTCACACACCCCACCCACCACCACCACCCTCTCTATGGACATGGGGGCCTGTTGGAAGTTGTAGTTCCGACCCCTCACACACCCCACCCACCACCACCACCCTCTCTATGGACATGGGGGCCTGTTGGAAGTAGGACTAGTGACCCCTCACACACCCCACCCACCACCACCTCCCTCTCTATGGACATGGGGGCCTGTTGGAAGTAGGACTAGTGACCCCTCACACACCCCACCCACCACCACCACCCTCTCTATGGACATGGGGGCCTGTTGGAAGTAGGACTAGTGACCCCTCACACACCCCACCCACCACCACCTCCCTCTCTATGGACATGGGGGCCTGTTGGAAGTTGTAGTTCCGACCCCTCACACACCCCACCCACCACCACCACCCTCTCTATGGACATGGGGGCCTGTTGGAAGTAGGACTAGTGACCCCTCACACACCCCACCCACCACCACCACCCTCTCTATGGACATGGGGGCCTGTTGGAAGTAGGACTAGTGACCCCTCACACACCCCACCCACCACCACCTCCCTCTCTATGGACATGGGGGCCTGTTGGAAGTTGTAGTTCCGACCCCTCACACACCCCACCCACCACCACCACCCTCTCTATGGACATGGGGGCCTGTTGGAAGTTGTAGTTCCGACCCCTCACACACCCCACCCACCACCACCACCCTCTCTATGGACATGGGGGCCTGTTGGAAGTTGTAGTTCCGACCCCTCACACACCCCACCCACCACCACCACCCTCTCTATGGACATGGGGGCCTGTTGGAAGTAGGACTAGTGACCCCTCACACACCCCACCCACCACCACCTCCCTCTCTATGGACATGGGGGCCTGTTGGAAGTTGTAGTTCCGACCCCTCACACACCCCACCCACCACCACCACCCTCTCTATGGACATGGGGGCCTGTTGGAAGTAGGACTAGTGACCCCTCACACACCCCACCCACCACCACCTCCCTCTCTATGGACATGGGGGCCTGTAGGAGTGCTTTGGAGGTTGGTGAGTATGTGGACTGCATGCAAGGCTGGGGTATGTGGGATGTGTCTTCAGAGTTGTGTGGCCCACACCGTGTTGTTGTGTTTGTGGTGGTTGGTTGGTACTTACCAGCCTCTTCTCCATCAGGAAGTCCATCGAGGGTGTCAGGGTGCAGGATGGTCAGCACCCTCTCCTCCCACTCGGTGTATGGTAGGGGCTCCGGGGGGGTTCCACCGCCGGTATGGTGGGCCCGGACGTAGTTCTTGGCTCTTATTGACTTCACCCGGGTCTTCAGGTCGTGCCACCGCCTCTGGATGTCTGCCTTGGTTCGCGGAACGCTCCCGGAGGCATTGACCCTGGTCACGATGCGGTCCCACAGGCTGTTCTTCCGAGCTATGCTCGTCTGCTGCACGAGGGACCCGAAGATGTGGGGTTCCACACGAAGGATCTCTTCCACCATTACCTTGAGCTCGGTGTCGGAGAATTTAGGATTTTTTTTGGGTGCCATGGTGCTCGGGGGGTGTGTTTGTGTGGAGTGCGGAGGTGCTGGTGTGTGCTGTTTGGGTGTGGTGTGGTGGGTGTTTGTGTGCAGGGTGTGTTTGGGTGTGGGTTATGTGTCTGAATCAAATAGTTTGCTGTTTGTCAAGTCAAGTATTGTCTCCTGCTGTCAGCTATGCTGGGATGCAGAGGATTTCGGGAGTGGGTGGGAGTCAATTTATAGTCTGTGTGTTGGCCCTGTGTGAATGTTGATTGGCAGTCAGGTGATGGGCGGGTGTGTTGTCAGGTGTGGTCTATGCAGTTTTTGGGGGTGGGTAATTGTGTCTTGTGTTTGGTTTAGTTGTGTCAGGTGGGTTGTCGTCCATTTTGCTGTGTTTGGTGATGGATTCTGTCGGTATGTATGCCATTTGAATGACTGTAGGGATGTTGGACTTCCGCTGTGGAGCCCCGTTTCTCATTGCATTGCTACCGCCGCGGACGTTGATCGCGGTGACTACCGGGGTACTTGCGGAGTTATCCTAATTGCGGACACGGAATGTACGCAGGTATCGCGGGGGAGGTTGTTGTTCTCCTGGTCATGTGCGTACGCGGCGGTCGGTGTTTTGTGGGTTCCGTCCGCATGCCGCGGAATCAGCTGTACTTCGACCGCCGCGGACGGGGATTGTTGTGCTCCGTCCGCCGCGGACGGCGTTTCGGTCACATTTGATCCTAATCGCTAATGCGGTTTTTCCGCGGCCAGGTCCGGAGTATCTTGACACCTTCCACGGCGGACGGAGCACGTTTCCGTCCGCCATCCTAATCGGCCCCCAAATATTTAACACATATTTCTATTTCTAAAAACCTGCTGATTTGTCCCATAGATGCCTGGGTTTACAAACAAGCTTTTTCATTGTAATTGCTTCTGTCTAGAAAGATGGTAGATTCCCAACTTGAAAAAAAATAGTCACCACCACCACCATCAAATCATTACTACAGAACAACAAAACAATACATACTAAAAACCTCATGCATCAGTTATGAAACCTAACGTCATAATACTACAGCATACCTAGCACCTATCGAAATATCCTAGGCTAATGCAGAAAATCAAGAAACAAGCACACACTCTAGAAATCCCAAAATGTAGCAATATATCTTAACGTCCTTTGCTGCTGGGGCAAGAATATGGAATTACA
Organism: Lissotriton vulgaris; assembly: GCF_964263255.1. Lineage (NCBI taxonomy): Eukaryota > Metazoa > Chordata > Amphibia > Caudata > Salamandridae > Lissotriton > Lissotriton vulgaris. The sequence goes on along the minus strand of NW_028250952.1, from coordinate 27,043 downwards.
TTTTCTCAGCAGTCAGAATAATGGCCTCCCACGTTGCATCTTCAAGACAGGAATATAAGAATTCCTGCAAGCAGTTAACTCTATTCTAAGTAGTTCAGCCAAGCCGACAATAAGGAAAGCTCTGGAGACCAACATCCTCTCTTTAACGATAATTGTAATGTATGGAAACACCATGTGGTATCCTGATGCCCAAACGAAACTGTACTATGTACGTTCACATACTGCCATTAGTATTCTGCAAATGTGTAACGCGTTCTGGTTTAGAAAGTTAACCCACAGAAATACTAAGGGACAGAGGTGAGAAAGAGAGAGAGGGGGGGGCAAAGAGATATGGAAGATCAGAAGCGTGAAAGGGACAGAAAGACAGGGGGAATAGTGAGGCATATCACAAGGCACATTAAAGAAACAGCATGAGAGGCACAAAGAGATGAGAGAAGCAGCTAGTGCACATGCGAGACATGCAAAGTAGCACAGTGAGGAAGGTCATACACCGCCATGGCAAAGTGATTAATCAGAGAGGTACCCAGCAATAATGAAGCTTGGAAAGATCCCGCAAGGATGACAGGTGAGACCGAGAGAGAGAGAAATGCGCACATGCATGAGACAGAAGATCTATCGACACCTAGAATCAGCACTGGAGTGCCTTAATAGACAGGGAGACAGAGGAATGCACGAAAGACAGCAAGAACCTAAGAAAAAGAGAGATGGGGAGAGAGGTAGAGACAGAGAAGACGCGCTGAGCATGAAGCACTTCAAGGCATGGTGATGGTGCAGCAGAGAGAGAGAGAAACCTCAAAACACATCAGGTCTTGTACCAAAGCACAGTGGGGGAAGAGAGAGGACCATAAGACATCAATGTGAGACAGAAAGAGAGGCAAAGAAAAATGTCAGGCTACTCCTGACACAGATGGTAAAAAAAAGAAAATGCAGAGTAGGAAAGGACACACCTCAATCTGATACATAGAGAGGGGATGGCAGAGAGGCATACGAGTCGTTAGGATAAATGTTCTAATGCACAGACTTCAGACCAACAGAGAAGGAAAAATGGAAAAGTCAAACTCCAAAGATGAAACAAAAGAAAGAAAACAGAAAGGGGAGTGAAATAAACGGAGACAAATAGAGATTTGGGAGACAGAACGGACTATGGAGACTGGCGAGAAATATAATTTTTCGAGAAATGTTTTGCATAAATGTAAACAGCCTCCAGACCATAAAACTCACTGGGACAGAAGACGGGTATATGTATTGCCTGGGATAACCTGAAAGCTAGGATACTGGACAATTATGGTTTGGCTCTACCGAGCCCTTCCTAATATTCTTTTGGATGAACAAGTTACTTATCTTTGGTAACTCCATTTCTGGTGTTTACTGTATCTATGAAATAATCAACTAAGACAATCCACCAGAGAGTGGCTAAGTCAACTCCGTAGTGCCTCACGCCACAAGGTTTATTTAAAAGAATCCTCACATACCAACCTGGTTGGTGTCAGGCTTCATCATTGGGTTCCCAGCTCGGTAGCCGAATGCTACACAGCTGTGCTACAACATCTGATTACAGTGGAGCGTTTTTTTTTTTGTTTTTGTGTGATGGTGCTGGAAGTGAAGTGAAACATGTTGACCAAAGGATAATCCAGACACTAATTGTAGTTCTGACACAATATCCATCTAATTTTTTTAATATACCCTATGCCACTGGGAATAAAGTATTGTTTAGTGAGTTTCCCAGATGTATTTTTAATCTCACTTCTCTTCCATCACCATCACACAAAAACAAAAAAACTTGCTCCACTGTAATCAGGTGTTGTAGCACAGCTGGGTAACATTCGGCCACCCAGCTGGGAACCCAATGATGAAGAATGACACCAACCAGGTTGGTGTGTTAGGGTACTTTTAAATAAATCTTGCGGTGTCAGGAGCTACGGAGTTGACTTAGCCACTCTCTGGTGGACCGTCTTAGTTGATTATTTCATTACTACACTGGGTCAAGGACGGCCTACATACTTTCCTAACTCTCCCCCTTGTTTATAGAAGTTTACTGTATCTCACCACAGTTCCTCATCATACAATATTCACCAGGTGCCATACTGGATTCATAGAATTCTGTAGCAGTGCTCCGATGCTCAGAAAGATAGTGGTGTGTTACTCTGTGCACCAGAAGTAACAGAGTGTAACCTCATCTAAGAGCTGCCCCTACATGCTGATGCCAGTTTCTTAATGACAGTCTTTTCCCTTTCTGAGCCCTTAGTTATGGACAGTGAATAATTGTTGGTAATCATGCGCTGAGCACTATTTTTTTTTACCTTTTTCAATATGATACAGAGAACAGTCAACAGAATGGGGAGGTTGAAGTGTAGTGATGAATCTGCTGTTAGATAGAATATCCACCACAAAGAGAATTACTGAAAGTAAGTAACTTGTTATTCTTATGGATCCTTCTAACTGCAGATCCCTCAACTTTTAATGTATACCAAAGGGTGGAGGATTTGTGGCTTGAACTCTGACCAAAAAGTCCTACAGAATTAAGCAGGCATTGTCTTCTTCCCACTGGACCTCGCTGTCAAGGTAGCAGTACATCATGAAAGTAAGCATTGATGCCCATGTCACAGGCTGGCAGATATCGAGGACAGGCATCCTCACTCCAGCAAAAAGGTAAAGGCCTTAGCCCAGTTAGAGAATAGGATCTCAGACCGTCTGGGAGTTGCTTCATTGCAAGCGCATAGCAGATCTTAATGCAGAGGACTGCTCACCTCAACAGGGTTCTCTTCTGCACAGCCTTTTCCTTCTTTGCTCTAGAAAACCCCACAAACATTTGATTGTCTACTTGATGGTCCCTGATGCTATCAGTGTAAAAACTTAAAGCCCTTTTTGGGTCCAACTTGCAGTATGTTGCATAAGTTAGAGATGGCGGGACCCTTTTGATTCCTAATGGACTCCATAGAACACTGACATACGTGCGTGAGTAGTGGTATTTGTGCTGTAGAATGTTCAGGTAACTGTTACTTACTGAGGAATCAATCAGTGTAATACCAAGCTCCATGTGTGGCATGATCTTTTGCAAGTACCCGGGTTGGGGAGGACGCTAGACAACCAATGGACCCTTTCCTAATCTTTTGAGTGGTGAGGGGAGAAAAGATCGCCATAGAGTGATTAACTTCCTGATGTGAAGGGGAGTCAAAAGTTTCGGCATGACGGCCACCTGGGTCCTCAGCATTAATTTGTCTGGAAAAAAGATAGCTTGTGGCAGTTGCAATTAATGTACCTCACACACCGAGCTGACATAATGGCAAAAAAGACATTCTTTAAAGTCAGGAGACGCAGAGAGCAGTTATGCATAGGCTCGAAAAGCATACACATGAGGAACATCAAGACAAAGTTAGGTCCCACTGTGGAATCACAAAACATTTTGGAAGTTATATGTGTGTCAACGCTTTAATAAACCTCATTACAACAAATGATTTAAACAAGTAGAGTGGGTCTGGCAAAATTAGAAAGACCTAAAGGGTTGACAAATAACCTTATACAGTGCCCACTGCAAGGCCTAATTTGTGATCAGTCAGTCACCACTGAAGATAGTGGGACATCTTCTCTGAGATGGGTTAGTGTGGGAAAGGAGGCTTTGATGCTGGACTCACTGGGACTTTAAGTTCCACTGCAGGGCTCGAAGATGCCATCTGCTGTAGTTGACAGGGAGGATGCACAAGACCGAGAAGCCTCAGGGCCACCATCACTTGGATCCAGCATCGTGTTTGAAACATCTGGATCATAGTCCAACCTTCTGTGCTTGTGGTAGCACAGGAAAAGCCTTGAACTCCCTTGAGTAAAGGATTGCCCCATGAATGGGAGCCTTAGTGATAGAATCACGTGGGAATTAGGTTTGCTTAAGGTAAACCTCAAAGGAGTTCTACCATGGTCTGTAGGTGGTCCATGACTGACTTCCGCAGTCAGTAAATAAGGCAGAGGAATACAGGAACTCATTAATTACAAAGGTGGTCAGTGACCACCACTATAATTTTTGTAAACCCCAAAGCCTGGTGAGGCCAATGGGAAACATAGCAAACTGAAAATGCTCCTGGCTTACCTTAACCCCTTCAATGCTTATGACAAGGTCAACTCGTCATGGGTGTTACCTGCGCTGTGCTTATGACGAGTTGACCTTGTCACATAACAAGGGATTTTTAAAATTGCAGCACAGCACGGGAATGTGCAATAGCAATGATGAGGTTAAACCACAGGTGGGACTGTAAGACGGGTATATGAAAATATGCGTCCTGCAAGTTCAAGGACAATATCCAGTCCTCTTGGTCGAGGGCAGAAAGTATCTGAGCCAGTGTGAGCATTCTGAAATTGTTCTTCCGAAGGAAAGTGTTCAGGGGTCGGAGGTCTAAGAAAGGCCTAAGGCACCCATTGTTTTTATTTTTTACAATTAAGTAAAAGTTATAATAACCTAAGCTTTTCACTGAACATGGTACCCTCTCTACGGCCCATTATGGAGCAACAGGCATACCTTATGTAACAGGATGTGCAGGTGATCTTACTAAATTTGTTCTGGTATAGAAGGGATATTGGATGGGAGCAGAGGAAAGGTAGGGCACAGTCTTTTTGAGCAATTTTCAAGACCCATATGTTGGATGTGATGGATTGCAAACTTGGGAGGCAGTGCGAGACCCTGCACTAGCAGAGGAAGAGGAGTTGGAGGTCCTGGCCTGCATGCTTTTTGCCAGTTCCATGGCTGCAGCCTCAAAATGACTTGGTCGTCTACTACATCATTGGCTATAAAGGTTGTATCTGCCTATATGGCAGCTCCTTAGAATTGACCCAGGATTTTTTCGAAATAGTAAGGATATTGCTTTTCAGGGGTCAACAGCTCCAAGGAATGAGGTACAGAGCTGCTATATTTCAAACATTGAAAAGCAAAGTCTGTCTTCTGTCCAAAGACGCATGACCCATTAATGAGCCTATACATCTCCACAGAATCCGGTTAATACCTTCCAGGTGCATCTACAGCACTGCCACTGACTGCCCTACTGGGGTATTCTGTGGTACATAAGCTTGTGCAGATGATGTACTTGACTGCATCCTGCCGGTCATGGCTTGTTTTAACCAGAGAGAGACCCCTAAGTTCCTCTGGACCCCCAAGTAAAGCCTTGCTGGCCATGTCCAAAAGAGTATGTGTGCATCCGTCCCGTAGATAAACTGTGTTTATGGATCTAAATGCCAGGGTGGCAGAAGAAAACATAAGTTGCCACAGGTATCAATCCTGGTCAAGGCCTGTATGATGAGACTAAATGGAGTAGGGTACTGAGATAAGTTGCCTGACCACCTGCAGCAGAAAGGTGGGTAAGATAATGGGTTTGACCAGGTCTCAGTCAGAGTGTTTGTGAGGGTGTCATTAAATAAGAGTAAGGGCTCAGATGTTGCTGGTCCAGGCTGAAAAGGTCTGTCAAAACATTCATTTTAGTTTCAATGAGGGCCGCTGTAATGTGAGTACTTCAGCTCCCTGGCAACCACAACTGCAAGTGAGGCACTTCTATTGGTGGCCCATGTGGCAAGTCAAGCTCTGTCTCAAGGGAGGCATCAAGCCCACTGGCATGTTTGTAAATCAATGTACAAGGCATTATCAGTGTAATGAGGGAGGAGCAAGCCATCTCCCACACCATTATTATCAGTATTCTAAGATGTACCTTGCTGTGGCACAGGATCAGAGTCTGAGCCAAATGGAATTGGATCCTCTGCTAATAGCTGCAATGCATTAGAGGCACTGTGTTAGTCAACTGTATGACTAATGGTTGCGGTTTTAAAATTATGTAGTAGTACATCAGTCAAGCTCGAGGTGATGTCAGTTCAGAGTCTGACATGGATGTCAACACCAGATCATCAACTGGCATCGAGGGCATTAACACCTTGGCTGCTGTGGCTTTTCCCCTCCTGTGCTGTCATTTTATGACCACCATTTTTCATGACGAGCTCAGCTCGTCATAAGCACAGCTCCACTGTGCCTCATGACGAGCTGAGCTCTGGAAGCCCTGCGAGTTCTATGGAGCTCATCGGCACACTAGATGGAGAAAAAATTGCACTGAAGACTGCATAGTCTCCTCGAAGGCCTTAATCTGCTCCTGGTACAACAATGGCCCAGGGAACAAGGGGCATGCCAGGACCAAATTAGGAATCTTTTCTGTGGTCAATGACCTAGAGGGAATGCAGCTTACATCTTGACACCCTCGCACCTTCTCTTTGATGTTGGAATGGTGAAATGGGGTAAAATTCGGCTTCTCATTCTTAAGCTTACATTTGGACTTACTTGAAAATTTTGAGCAAGTGAAGGATCATTTGTTGTCCACGACCGACATCTGCCTCTTGCAGTCATGGGAAGACTTGAATCCTGTTGGTTTTGTGGAGGCATCATTCCCTAACACACCGATCAAGAGTCATTTTCAGAAGTTGTGGGAAAACTGACGAGGTGGGAGTTGAGCTCTGGATGCACGTTGGAAGGCGTATTAAGAAAGAAACTGACAGCAGTGTGTAGGGTTAGCAGTGGCACTTATATGCAGCTCGGTTTAGTAATTTCTAGAGCGTTATGGGGTCACTGCAAAGCTGCATCAAGATACATATCGGCGCGCAAGCTACTGCAGCAACATTCTCCAAATCAAGTCTGGTGCCTGCGGGACATTCTTTTTTTTAAATTGTTGAATTTTTTTTTTGTCCGAAAGTTTACAAAATCAATATTTACTACTTCAAAGACGGCCTCCCTGGCCCCCCCTGAGCAGTCTCAGGCTCGAGGGTTATTATAGCTAGATCATCAGCGTAGGCCATGATTTTTGTATATCAGCCGAACCTGATGACTGGCAAGATTGAAGGGTTTAGCTAATTTTTTTTATACAGTGCGAATAGCAGGGGTGAACAAGGACACCCCTTTCTCGTCCCTCATGTGATCTTAATTTGTTCTGTCAGTTGGCTACTGATAAGAATTTTAGTAGTGGGATCTTGATAAAGTGCCTGAACTATTCTCGGACCAAAGCTGATCCGTCGCATAGGAATTGCCAGGAGACCCGATCAAACGCTTTTTCTGCGTCTAAGAGAATTAACGAAATTGGGTCTCCTGACACCTTTGCGGCATCAAATAAGGTGGTCGTGCGGCAGATGTGATCAGTGTTACCTTTTTTGGGTATGAAGCCATGTTGCCAATTGGAAACTAAAGGCTCAATGTTGGCAGAGAGTCTAGTAGCAATAATTTTTGAGAACATTTTTGAATCAGTATTGATTAAAGTTATGGGTCGGTAGGATGGCATTTCCAACGGTGATGTATCCTTTTTAGGGAAAATAACTATTTTAGCTGATGACTTAGGGCCAGACGTAGGTCGCCAATTATCGGTCGGTAACGGCCGATTTCGGCCGTTACTGACCAGTAATTGGTTTTTGAGATGTAGGGGGCCCGAATTTTACAGAATCTGTAAATTTACCGATTCGGTAAATTTACAGATTCGGTAAAATACCGACTTGGTATATTTACCGAATTGGTAATTCCAGATGTAGGTGGAACTTAAAATAGTGCAACAGGCCCTTAAGAATTAGTTATTTACCATGAAATACTATCTCATGGTAAATAACGAATTCCTGCGTACATGCACATATGTGCATGTACACCTGTGCCATGTGGCCCACATACATGCCCTAAGGGCATGTATGTGTGTCACATTGCACACCAGCCAGAATGAGGGGTGCAACAGTGTGTCAAAGTGACACCCTGTCCCCCATGTAAATTCGGTAATTTTACCGAATCGGTATTTACCGATTCGGTAATTGACATTGATTCCTATGGGCCTCAAGGCCCATAGGAATCAATGTCAATTACCGAATCGGTAAATACCGATTCGGTAATTGATTCGGTAAATATACCTACATCCCGATTGCCAGTTCTTAAATACTGAATCGGTATGATTCGGTATTTAAGAATCGGTAATCGGGGATTACCTACATCTGGCCCCAGGAGTCTGGAGGTTTGGCCCCTTCAAAGATGGATCTCACCACCTCAGTAAATATCTCTTATTTGCAGTGAGAAGACGTTGTAGAATTCTACAGGTATGTTATCAGTCCCGGCAGCTTTGCCATCCGGAAGGCAAGTAAGTGCTGTTAAGATCTCACCCCACGTTGGAGAGATTTTTATTGCCTCACTTTCACACGGGTTAAGTTTGCTAATGGGGATACTAGCTAAATATTCCCTAATTCTGATCTGTATATCCAAATTTGTTCCTTCGATTTCTTCCGAATAAAGTTCCTCATAATATTTCCTAAAGGCTTCCTCTATTTTCCTAGGGTCAGAAATTCCTATGTTATCTACAATTATTGTGGTGATAGAGTTGGCAGTTATCTGCTGTCTAGTAGCGATGGCAAGTTGATGGCCAATGCGCTCTCCCAGCTCATAGCATCGTTCTTTAGAAGCTGCCCATTTAGTGGCTATTTTCTCTGCCAACACAGCACCCATCTCCGATTTGGCCACTGAGACCGCTAACTGTGCCTCATCAATTCTTGTTCCGGTCTGGACCGCGTATATTAGTTTTTTCTCCGCTTCCATCTTCCGCCCCTGTGCCAGGCTAATTTGCATCTTCTCTTTTTTATTCCTCCTGATAGAGAAACACAATGTCTCGCCCCTTATGCCTGCCTTGAGTGTATCCCACACAACCATAGTGGAAGAAGTCCCGTTATTTAGGCTCAAACATTCTTGTATCCATCTGACCATGTGTTCTTGATAGCTTGTTATTGTATAATAGTGCTTTTTCATAAGTCCAGTACGAACTTGGTTCCTGATTGCCCCAGCCTTCTAAAGTTAAAATAAGGGGGTTATGGGCAGACAGAAGTCGGCGGCAGCATCAATGGAGCAGTCTTGAATTAAGGCAGGCGTTAAAAAAAAAAAAATCGAGTCTGGCTAGTGACAAATCGGGGGGGATTTAAGTTCAGGTTGCCGCATAAAATTAACGGAAGCGGCCAATGAGAAAGCTCTTCATTTACCTGGTGCATAACCCCTGGGTCGTCCAGGTTACTGGCGTAAACAGAGCAGATCGTATATACAGATTTAGAGAATAAGGTGCACCTTGCAATGACCCATCTCCCTAATGCGTCAACTTTAACTTGGTTAACTACTAACCGTAAGGTTTTCCGGGCCAGTATTCCCAACACCCTTCACCTTAGCCCCTTGAGACGTTACCCCAATGATTTTAAACCCAAGAGAGTTCAGCAAAGATCTCTGGGTACCTTCAATGTGCGTCTCTTGGAGACATATTATGTCTGCCCCCATTAACCGCATGCGGGCTAGCGGGTTTTCCCGCTGCGCGCTGAAATTTTAAAATCGCGGCTTTCGTGACAAAGCCAGCTCGTCATGCGCGCAGCGCAGGTAACGCCCATGACGAGCTGGCTTTGTCATCCGCATCGAAGGGGTTAAACATAATGTCTGTGCGGTTCTCCGTCTCTTTGATGAATCGTTCAGACCACAAGTATTTAATGACACAATCCTAAGTTTATTTGGTGAGCCCATTATTTAGTTCTAGTGGTGGTCCGTATCTGGGTGGCGCCGGCCAGGGCCTTCGCCATGGCAACTACCCCCCACGCACCCTCCAACCAGCTCTCACCCAGTCTCCCTCCCCCCCAATCACGCCCCCAGTTCCCCCACCGTCCAAGAACCCGCTCAAAAGGCTCTCCTAAGCTACAGTGCAAAAACATTTTGAAACTTAAATACAGTCAAGCTTACCTGTTAACTTTTAAACCTATGTTAGCCCCGGACCCTGCCACCCTGCCCCACCCCCCACCCCCAAAAATAGACAGTCAGGATAAACCTGAATGATGGTGAGCACATGTGAGGTCCCGACCTCCACCCCAATTGTGACTTCGCCAATTAGTAGGCTAATCCGAGAAGCCCTGACGACCCAGAAAGGAACAAGAAAGAGAGGTACAATCCACACAAAAAGAAAAAAGGCGGGCAAAGCAGAGAAACAAAAAGAAAAAAGTGAGGCTAGGAATGCCAGTCATGCTTCAGGCCCAACTTGAATTTATCATATTGCATATTATTCAGTCTTAACCAGAGTCCAGAGTCTTCGAGACTGAAATTTACTATTTAAAATTTCTTCCTTCCGGTTAGTTCTTTCAAGTATTCTCCAGCTTCTTCAAAAATAATTTTCAGTCTCGCCGGATTCATCAAGTATACTTGAGGCCCTAGCTGTTGTAGTGTTGTTAGAAGTTGGCGGAGCCTCCACCCCTGCTCCACAGTTGCATGCCCAAAGTCTGGTTTAGAGAAGAACTTTATCTACATGAGCCCCCTCGCGGCCATCGCACGCAAACACAACCTCAGCATAATCTCCTACGCCGACGACACCCAGCTGATCCTCTCCCTGACCAACGACCCCGCCTCCGCCAGAGCCAACCTGCACGAAGGGATGAAAGAGGTAGCCGAGTGGATGACGACCAGCCGCCTGAAACTGAACTCTGACAAGACGGAGGTCCTCATCCTGGGCTCTTCACCCTCCGCCTGGGACGACACCTGGTGGCCTCCCGCCCTGGGCACCGCACCCAAACCGACAGACCATGCACGCAACCTGGGCTTCATCCTGGACTCCTCCCTCTCCATGACCAGGCAAGTCAACAACGTCTCCTCGGCGTGCTTCAACATCCTACGCATGCTACGGAATATCTTCTGGTGGATCCCCACCGAGACCAGGAAGACCGTCACCCAGGCCCTCGTCACCAGCCGACTGGACTACGGCAACGCCCTCTACGCCGGTACCACCGCCAAGCTCCAGAAGAGACTCCAGCGGATCCAGAACGCCTCAGCCAGACTCATCCTCGACATCCCACGAACCAGCCACATCTCCGGACATCTGAGAGACCTTCACTGGCTCCCCGTCAACAAAAGAATCACCTTCCGCCTCCTCACCCACGCACACAAAGCCCTACACGACCAAGGCCCGAGCTACCTCAACAGCCGGATCAACTTCTACGCTCCCAAACACCACCTCCGATCAGCCAACCACGCCCTCGCCGCCGTCCCCCGCATCCGAAGAGCGACTACAGGAGGAAGGTCCTTCTCCTACCTGGCCGCCAAGACCTGGAACTCCCTCCCTCCCGACCTGCGCCTGACCCAAGACCACCTCTCCTTCAGGAAGAAGCTGAAGACCTGGCTGTTCGAGCAGTAGCGGCACCCCCCCCCCCCAGCGCCTTGAGACCCTACGGGTATGTAGCGCGCTCTATAAGTGTCACTGATTGATTGATTGATTGATCCAGTCTACTTCCTTAGGAGAATTTGGCCTGGCCTGATCATATACTAGTTGTCTTTACAAAAAAGACCCCAAAAAAAACTAGAAAGACTCTTGGTTTATCATTACTAGGGTTAGTACCATCCCGCCTTGATTTCAAATTAAAAGGGAAACAGTGAGCTCTTTGGATCTCTGGATCCCAATTCCAGCTAGACTGTGAGGGAAAAGCGGCCCGGAGAAGTCTCACAATGAACGCTCTAGGATCTTCTTCCTTGGCCCTCTCTGGTATTCCTAGTAATCTGAGGTTGTTCCTCCGCATTCGATTTTCTTGTTCCTCTAGCTTAATCATCATATCCGTAAGATAAGCCTCATGGGTTGCAGATTGCTCTTTTACTTGCGCCACTTCCGTCTCAAGAGTCTCTGTTCTTCCTTCTACCATGGCGACCCTGTCTCCGATATCCGTACAGATTTTGTTTAATTTTCGGATGCCGCCCTGGAGCTAGGCTTTCTGTTCTAGCCTCTTCTCGAAATTGTTGATATACTCCAAAATTGAGAGTAAATATGGCTCATGTGTGCTTGTGGAGTCTAACTGTGAGTCTGCCCCTTGCTGAAGACTGATAGACCCTGAGGGCAGTGTCCCTTGTAGGTCGAGTGATCGCATTTCAGCTGGCTGCGTTTCCTGCTTCAGGTTTTTTTCCTTTTTACTGTGTTCATTGCCGAATCATTTTGCCCCACTTCAGACTTGCTACTTTCGAATAAACTTAGCGCCTCGTCATCCGCCCCTGACAAAGAACCATCTGAGACGGAAAATAAGTTTTCTTTACTAAGTCTGGGGTCTTTGGATCAATAGGATCAATAGGGCTCTGATTCACATTTTCAAGACTGTTTTCCACCCCCCCCTTTATCTTTATTAGGGATACCTTTTACCGCTTCAAGGTTAATTGCAGTTGGTGCATTAGCGGTGACAGGTAAAGTACCATCATTTGGGGCGGCATTGCAAGATACAGTTATTTGATCGCCATGATTTAAGGCTGGTGACATTGTTTCCTTGTTTGCTGCTAGCTCTGTTCTGGGTTCGTCCATGGTTAGTTGTACAAACTGTTGCGATGATTGCGCGGCGTCTAAAGCTAAGGCTAGAGCTGCATCAGGCGGCCTGCTTGCCTCATTGAAGCAAAAATAAGAGTAGAGGCAGGAGCAGGGGTGAGAATAGGGGGATTTTTAACAACAGGGAAATGAGTAATGAGATGAGTAATTTCCCATAGATACGGTGCCTGCAACAGAGTTTTCTTTTAAGTTACTCGCTCCTCCAGATTTACTTGCTTTCTTTACGCCCCTATTTTCTCTTTTACCTTTTTTAAGAAGTTCTGCCTTTTCAGGAGCCTTTTCTGATTTTTATCTATCTCCATGTTCTTCGTGGCTCTGGTTCGCCTTAGCTTTGAGCACTTTCTGTCCTTGTGTGGTCATTCTGCCTCTGCTCACACAGCTCCATTTTGCAGTTGCAGATCCCCTCACACTGTTTTGTTTTACAAGTGAGATTCCACCACATTGACATTCCGCAGCCTCAAGCAATCCTGAACTGCCTGCAGCGTTTTACTGAAGAAGGAAGAGGAGCAGTGGGTAGTTGTAGATACACCATGCACGCCAAACTACTGTAATCCGAACGCGTGCCCCGAGGCTTTTGTGGCCGCGCCAAGCATATGCTGATGCTCGCGGTGCCCGTAGTTCAGTAATGTGACGCAATTCAACCCTGCTCATCTGTTCCGATACAGCAGGGGCCGGAGCAGTATATCAAATCGCCGAGCCGAGGTGAGAGACGATCCACTCAGGTCAGCCTCGCGTTGTGAGTGGCGTGGAGACCAGGAGAGGAAACACTCACACTAGCGCCATCTAAGGTCTGCCTGTGGGATATTCTAAGGAGAGAAATCTCTGGTTAGAAGCATCCATCAGAAACTATGTTTGCTCCAGCCCCCTGATGTTTGGAACACTACCACAAATATAAAGTAAAAATTGCAAAACTATATATTATTTTGCCAAACCCAAGCAATCTACCAATCTAAACAAGCCTGAAACAAACAAAAAAAACAATAAAAGATCGAGTTATGCTTTGCTTCTACTGCTTTCTCACCATAAATAGCTGTATCTGTCCTGCAGCCATAATAGCCTTTTACAACTGCCAAGCCAGTCAGTGCTGATAGATAATGAACCTTTTACGGTCTGAAAATAATTTCTACACTACGTTTAGATAGGAAACCGATTCTCTCTGCTTTCTCGGATACAACACTGACTCTTCGACAAATGTAATTATTATCCATTTTTTATTCCTGATCTGCTCTTCTTGAAACAGTTCATTGCTATGTGTCGTTACCCAGACAACATCTTCATCAATGAGACTATGTCACTGGAAATCCATTTTTTCCCAAATGGGATATACGACCTGATCGGGAATTTTAAGCCTGTGCTAATTCAAATCAAGTGCCAAAAGAAAATGTTTTGTAGATCGGACCTTGGTAAAGTCATTCACAAGCATTACATTACAAAAGCACATTTCTCAGAAAGGATTAATTTTCTCCATTTAACCTCTTAGCTGCGTCGAACGTTTAGCACCCAGTGCTGAACGTTCGAATAACGAGCGCTGTCCCGTCGGCCAACGGTCGTGCGCAGTTCTGGCAAGGTAGGGCTCGCGACGACCGTTGGCCGACGGTAGCGCTTAAGGCGTTAACACAAATATCTTCATGCTCAGCTCAAGCAGAGGAATCTAATAATACATATTGGAACTTTCTGAAAACAAAATTCTCATTTAAAGGCATACATTCATGGGTGCAACATTTGCATGGTAAATATGTCAACATTCTCTGAAATTTAGCAAGGAGATTTGGGAATGTAAGCTTAATGTGTTTTTTTTTTTTTACATGTAATTTCTTAAAACGATTTTTTTTCAAGTCCAAGAACTTTCCTTGGGTCTAGGGATTGTCAAACGCGATTAGAGATCCAGGCACCTAGCTGCAAATGAATAGCATCACTCCTAGTATTTGGGGGTATTTTGTGGATAATATGTTTGCTGCTGCTTCTGTCCACCAAATGGAACCTTTATCAGTGAGTGGTGGACTACTTGCACCCCAATGGCGAGCCAGTAGACCAAGCCAAAATTCAGTTACTGTGCTTTTTGAGGAATATGAGAACCCTCAAAGAAACATGATGAAAACCTATGATTTCCAGGCATAGTTCTGTAAACAACAAAATAAGGTCATAGACCTGTAGGTGCACTTTGGGGCTTTCTTTCAGAATGTAGCCCCTAATTTATTATTTTATATATGCTTTGCATGTTGCTCATAATGTTACCTTTAATAGTTTAACCGATTCTCCATTATCAAATTATTCAAAATGCTGGCAGGTGTTGACATGTTTCTTTAACTGATTGCACTATAGTTTAGCAAAAATGCTGGTCATTTTCCTCTGTGGTTTTTCAAATTGAAAAAATACATTTGGGTACATTTTATATTTAAAACAATCCTTAATCTTTCATTCAGTTGTATGCAGTTGCTGTTGTCTTTTACTGATGTCGCTATGCAATGTGGTTCTCAACTACCACTTCTAAAGGATCCAGAAAAACCTACCATGCTTTGGGAATAATGGTTAAGAATATGAACCAAATCCCAAAGACGCAGCCCACCTCAGGCTCTTGTACTGACTATCTCGTCCAATCTTTCTCATTAATGGCAGCGAGGTCAAGATTATGCCTTGCTCCTAGCCACCTGTCTCAAACGGGTCCTCCACGTATTCATTCATTTGGATGAGTGTTGTTTTATGCCGGCACGCAGTACGCAGCACTGCCCCAGGCGCCTCCACGTGGCATAGACCCATTGTCACCTGCTCACACCCAATCTGGCCTTACTTCTCGTCGACTTCAAGAAGGCTTTTGGTATGGTCGATTGAGCCTACATTGAGCACATGTTGTGGACAGTCGGATTTCGGTCTCGATTTCATGGACTCGTCCTTGCACTTTATACCAATCCCACTGCACAGGTCCAGGTGAACGATCTGCCCTTCAATGTACTACCTTTTGAGTGAGGATCTCGGCAGGGATGTCCCCTGTCTCCTCTCCTCTTGGTGCTGGCGATCGAACCGCTGGCGTGCCTTTTCCACAGCAATGCCCAGATACGTGGTTGCAGATGGAGTGAGGGACATGAATGCACTCTATGCAAACGTCCTCTTTTATCTTGTAGACCCCGAGGTTAGTGGGTCCTGTAGCCTTTCGTCTTTCAGCTTTTTGGTGAAGCCTCAGGTCTTTCTGTTAACCAGGCAAAGTCAGTGCTGGTGCCTCTGACCCCAACTCTGGAATGTATTGAATGGCAGCACAATACCCCTATGCATCGACTTAGCTTCTGCTACTTGGGTATCTGGGTGGCATTTCACCCTGAACTCACTTGGTCCCGTAATTATGGGCCCCAGGCGCAAAAGGCCAGAGAAGACCTCGACAAATGGCAGTCCATTCCATTGAATGTGATGGGTTGGTTAGCCAAGGTTCCTCTATGTCTTACAAAATCTTCCGATACCCTTGATGCGGAGTTGGTTCCGAGATCTAGACAGAGTTGCATCCTCATTCCTTTGGCACAAATCCAGGACCAGCCTTGCCCACTGTATCTTTACTATCTTGCCTCCTGTTAGAACTGGGATTTCTGGGTGGCTAAGGCTTACGCCAAAGCAAGGCAGAAACCACCATTCTAGTCAGGCAAGGGAGTCACACGCCAAGATAACCCCTGCTCACCCCCTTGGTAGCTTAGCACAAGCAGACAGGCTTATCCGGGAGGCAATGTGTAAAGCATTTGCACACGCACACAACATCAACAACATCCTAGGCACACCACCAAAGGAACTCCACACATCAGATAATAATCACACAATATACATTGTGCCACCTGGCACGGGCAATATTCACAAGGGATTATTTACACCAGGACAGGGCCACGTGGGCCACTGACAGAATCAGCACTTAGTAGAACTAGCACTTAGAATAACTGTCACACCAAATAACACTTATAGATCACAACCAGTAACCACTGGTAACAGGTAGGTACACACTACGCAATACTAATAACCATAGGCCTAGATCACGCATGGACACATAACCTCTCTAGTACAAACTAGACTAGGCAAAACTACCTCCTAAACATGAAAACACAGTTGGAGGTATCACAGGCATAATGGCATTGCACATTACGCCTACGTCACATTCAGGTCTAACCATTATAAATACAGTAGGCCATCTCCTCACTAGTCTAAACACATTAGACCCTACCCCCTAAGCATAACTCACACTTAGTGGCGTAAATTATAGTGAAACACAATCTCACTAACACAAACCTCCACAGGAAAAACCCTCTCTAGAGGTATCAATACAGGGTTCGTAAAACGTACTAAAAACATTACATTTCCTAGCACCACATCACTCTAGCCCATAAAAACCATTAGGCAATTACCATCATAAACATAGTAAAATCACATTGCGCACAAATCACATTAGAGCCTTGCACCCTACCCACATGCCAGTCCCCTGGCCAACTGGCCATCTCAATAAGGGGCTCAAATGCCCTTCCGCTCCACCTCAGACAGACAACATTGCTCCCCATCTTCGCAAGAAACCTCAAAACCTGGCTCTTCGACAGACCCCCTCCTTGATGGAATGAAACCTGCACCCCCCCCCCACCCCTAGCGCCTTGAGACCCTTACAGGTGAGTAGTTGCGCTTTAACAAACTCCTGATTGATTGATTGTGTCCAGTATGTCAGGGTGCGCTGCCAATGCAGCGCCAGTCAGGGGTGCGCCAACTGCGCAAGCCTAAACGTTGCAGCTGCCCACTACTTGCTGGGCAGCTGATGACAATCACAAGGGCCTAAACGCTGCAGCTGGCACTAAGTGCTGCGCAGCTGTGACAGGCCAAGGTAGGGGCGAAGGAGTGCGACTCATTCCTGAGTTCACCAAGAACAGGTCCCCTGAAAGAAAGCCTAAACGGTACAGCTGCCTACTATTTGCTGGGCAGCTGAGACATCAGTAAAACTGCGGCATGGGCTCTCACTAGCCCTGGAACAACACTGGGCCAAATGCTGGGGCCACACAGGCTCTGGAAATAAAATATGCACTAGGAGCACTCCAGCTCCTAAATGACTTGTGCGCCCAGTCAGAGCCACACAGGCTCTCTAAACAAATACAAAGTGCCCCCAAAACTGGAGCTCTCTGGCTCTAAAACAAATGTGTCCCAAGTCCCTCGTGGGGACTCTGCAAATCAATGGGGACCTCGTGAGAGCAACACGGCCCTAAAACAATTATGCCCCCATAGGCTGGAGCGGCCCGCTGCCATCGGGGCCGCTCAGAAAACGGCCACTGCCCTGTTATAGGTACGGGGAGAGGGCGGGCACCGACAACGTGCCCCGACATCGCCCCCCCCAAACAACAAAATGTGGGACCCTCTTAACAACTATGGCCTTAACCTACACATGCCCCAAAGATCTGTGGAGCGACCCGGACTCTGCAAATCAATGGGGACCTCGTGGGAGCAACACGGCCCTAAAACAATTATGCCCCCATAGGCTGGAGCGGCCCGCTGCCATCGGGGCCGCTCTGAAAACGGCCACTGCCCTATTATAGGTACGGGGGGAGGGCGGGCACCGACAACGTGCCCCGACATCGCCCCCCCTAAACAACAAAATGTGGGACCCTCTTAACAACTATGGCCTTAACCTCGACATGCCCCAAAGATCAGTGGAGCGACCCGCTGCCAGACGGGGCTGCTCAAAATGGAGCCATCTCACTGTGCCACGTTGGGGCGGCCCACTGCACAACCGGGGCCGCCCTGACTCTGTCTCCCGCTGGTACCCCTAGGCTCCTTCTGCTCCCCCGTGGAGCGAAAGCAGATATGCCGCACGGCCCAGCCCTGACTCACTGGGCCGGCTTCATCGTAGGCGGCCGCTTCTCCTCATCGCGGGGCTCTCTCCATCACGAGAGCCCCGTAGACCGGCCTCGCATCTTCACCCTGCGGTGGGGGGCCAGGCATCAGCAATGTGCCTCGCGCCTACCTCCTCCTCAGCGTTGCACTCTCTGGTGCCTGCGGGGCTCTCCCTCCGCATGGGAGCCCCGCACAGGCAGGCGCCATTCTTCTCCAACCGGCTTTCTCTCTCACGGGGCTTCCTTCCGTCCTGGAAGCCCCGCCCATGACCCTCACGATCGTACCTGACTTCCTGGTCGAGCAACAGCGGCCAGGAGCAGGCTTCTTCGGGGCACAACGAGGGGTAGGCTCCCTTCATCCTTTAAAGGTGTGCAGCGGGATGGCACCTGTGCCAATCAAAATAAACATCAGAAAGGCGGCCATGCAGGGTTGGCACCTGCATTTAGAGGCATCAGGAGGGAATCCCTCACGTCGGGATTCCCCCTACAAGGGTTGCAGCCACTGCGCTGCACAGCCAACGGTCTCCCCTCTCCTGGGGGATAAGTTGAATCTAGCGCTCTGCCAATAAAAAAAATAAAGTGCTTCCCAGCAGTCTGTAGCTATAGCACTCACCAGGCGCTAGGGCCATAAAAAGTACAAATAAAGTGATCCTCCTGGCAATCAGAGCGCTGTCCTGTAGGGAGAATAAAGCACTCCCAGGGTGCAAAGAAATAGAAGCACCAAAAGGACCCAGAAGCATCAAGGTGGAGCACAAGAGCTCCCAGCAATAAAATTCTTTTAGGCATCCAGGAGCAGGGCTGGGCCCAGGGAGGCAAGCCTTCCCCTGGGCCCCAGCAGCAGCACTCCCCTGGTAGTTTCAAGTTAGAAAACAAGAACATTTTACAAGAGGTCACAGCCTCATTTTATACACAAAAATCCCTTTGTCTAGCAGGGCGTAGGCAATGTAGGAACCAGCTACAACTGGTATGGGGAACTCCTTTTCACTGGCCAGGCTAGAGACATCAGACGCACCACAGGGGGTGGAGCCAGCATTGTGGAGGGAAAGACCAGCCCTATTCAGGTCCCAGGTGTACCCCTCCCTCACATCAGCATGCTAATCTCTCCATTAACCACTGGGGCAGACCCATCCTGACTCCTGGAGCCAGGCTCACCAGCCTGCTCCAGCCAATCACACCAGACACAAATTAAACAAACATGCCAACTTCTACACTAGACACAATCATGCCGCATACATCATTGCGCAGCATTCAACCTCACGAGTTCGCACATACCAAACTCGAAACTGCACTCCCCACACATTAGGAACTACCATGGTCCCACATATTCCCCATGCATTCCCATGGGAGGGCAGGTCACTCTCACCACACACACAGAGAGCACACACACTTTACACTGGACCACAGTGAAAAAGTGCGCAGAGATCTAAAATCACCAACACCGGGTTACAGAAACAGGCCAGGCAAAAGCAAAAAGTTTCGGGGTGAACCTCCCAAAAAGGGCCTGGTCCAACACCTCCCAACTTGTGGTGGTCAATGACTGGCTCAAGGAGGGGTGGTCTGATCCTACGTATCAACTGGAATTGACAGTCCTGAGGTTTCTTCAGATTATCGCAATGCTCTATGGATTCTGATTCCAATTAACATCCCCTCAGTGACTAGGGTGGTTTTGCTCACCTGGAAGGTTGTGCTCTGCCACACCAAATGGGACTAGAAACTCACGTGCCAAACCTCCCTCTGGCATGGCACCTGGCTACAGGAAGGAGCGGGGCTGAAGGGCTTTATGAAATGGGACAAAATTGTAATAACACAATTGGGAGATGTATGGTATGAGCTCATATATGATCCTTTCAAGAACTTCAGGAACACTACATCATCACCTCTTCACAATTTTATAAATACATACAACTAAGACATGCATTTGCTACCCACTCCCTGAGTTTTGTTGATGGAAGATAAGCTTCTCATGGGTCCTCTAGGCAAAGGAGGCATTTTCCAACTCTACCATACACTAACACTCAACGCTCCTGTTACGCTAGATCAACTTGGGACCCGCTGGTAAGGTAGGCTGGGTCATCCTTAAGACAAAGATTGATTGGATGCTATGATGGCGCCCAGGGTTATTACAATTTCCCCCAGGCTGTTTATGATCCAGACCTACTATCTCTGTGCTTATCTGACTCCGGTCAGATTGCACCGGGCAGACCTCCTCTTTGAACCTACTTGCCCCATCTGCATGTGTGCCCTGCCGTCTTCTAACATATGGTGTCGTTGGGTCCAAGGATACAAACATTTTGGAATGCGGCAGTGAGAGAACTGATAGATGTGCTTGGATGGAAGATGCACCTTTCGTCCCAGATGCTGTTGCTTGGTGTCATGGAGGGCTCTGAGGGTTCATGAGAAGACATGGCGTTTCTGGGAACTGCTGTCATAGTGGCCACTAAAGACATCACGGCTTGCTGGAAAAATCCTTCCCCTCCCACTCTGTCACAGTGGAGACGCAGGAGGGTGGACTGGTGTGCGCAGCAAGAGGCCTGTGTATGAAGCCAGGGGCTGTCCTTCGAAACAAGTTTGGGGTGGGGGAAGTGACAGACATTTGGATTGAGCTCCACACCCCATCGCACTTACACCTATGTCTCCCTTTAGGTGATTATCTCATAATGTCTCATTTGCCTTTAATGTGGGTAATTGCTACAGATACTGTTACAATTTCGGAGTGTCAATTTGAGGAAAACTCAATAATATCTTTTTATCAAAAAGATTAATAATCAAATAAATATTAGCCAATTTAATGCGAGGGCCAAGAAATATTTTAACAGTTTCTGTCAAATTCTCCTCCTGCTGGGACGGAAGTTTGAGATCACAATATGTTTTCAGGAGCACTAGACAGAGAGAAAGTACATTTCTCCAAGGAACCTCAAATTGTTACAGGGAGGCATGCCAAATATGTGCTGCAAAATGGGACTTTGCAAGTATCATTTATCAGTATATCAGAGATCAATTAAGGTCTTCTAACAAGAAAATTCTAGAGCAGCTTCTGTGTCATCGTAATCCACATTGTGCAAAACAGTTGAGATTGCCAATGGTGTTGAATGCCCTAAATAAAGAAAACGATCTATGTCAGACGTAGATGTGACCAACATTAAGGTGGTTAATAAGAGAGCTCGTAAAGGTAGTTCACGTTGGTTTATTTCTCAGAAAATAGTTAGATAAAACTCAGGCTGCTGAGGTCTCCATCCCTCCATGGCCAATCTCCTAGTGCTTAATAAAGTCTTTAAATATGGTACCGATGGCCGCCTTCGTTTGGTTTGTGCCTTTAGTCACTGGGGATCTCTTCCGTGTAAATTTGTCCAACTTCCTCTTTTTTAGATACTCACCGAAATCTCGGCTTTACCTATAAACATGCCTTAATTCTTAACTCTCTTGTCTAGCGCCAAAGAGGCCCCTGGTGTGCATGCGCTGTATGAATCCCTTCAACATAACTTATGCAAAGCAGTGCTAAAGATAAACACACAAAACTATATAGATGGGTGAAGTTTCAATTTTCATTCCGTGCTAAACCAAAATTGACATGCTGCGAGTGTAATAAATTTCAAAAGTAACATAAATAAGTGGTTGTTCAAATGTTCGCATTTGTGGAAAAGGCAGCAGCAGCGGCTCCTTCGCTAGGCAGAGGAGCTTCGCCCCACTGCTCTGCGAGCCGTTTAAAAAGGAAAACTAAAATGATAACGTTAGTTATTTTCATTTTAGTTTTCCTTCCTGCTTAGCTGTGGGGCTGGGGGACTGGGCAAGTCAGAGCAGGGGCCAGGGGGAGAAGTGTTAGGCACACTCTAAAATGCGCAGGGCGGTTTGGCCGGCCCTCTTGGTCAAGCCAAACAATCATGCGCACTTTTCATGTTCCCCACCAAGCTGCATTACACAGCCTGATATTGAACATGCACAGCCTCCTTGTCCCCGTCTGAGCGCCGACCCATGGCATTGATCACAAACCATATAATCCAAAAAATATTTTACTGAGAATAATGGTAGAGAAATGAGATTTTTCAAAGATGAGAGATAGCAGATACTGATTTCATTAAAGAGACTAGAATTATGCATTACACCTTACTGCTACTCCTCCACAGTGATTTTTAGAAAAACTTCCTTGAAAAATAGCAACTTAAGAACTAGAACGTTCCTTTGTCATCTTAACCCCTCTCACTCTCAACTGTCTGCCTCTTTGACTGCTTTGCGATTTCTGACTCCCATTTTCTCTTCTTCTTCTACCCTTCTGTCCATCGCTCTATGCCCTACTGCTCTGCTATCACTAAAGAATAGAAAATACAACTTTTTACTCCTCACAATTCCCTTTCTTTTTCAAACCATGTTCTCCTTTCTTATTTATCTTAGGACTGGTGGGAGGGATAATACTAGCCTCCTTTAAAACATAAATAAAGATTCGGATGTCACTCAAGCTTGGAGAATCTGCCTTTTCTAAGAGACAAGAGGCTAGTGTTTAGAGCCTCTCAACAACACTTTTACAACATGCTCCAGTGGGCTCAAGTAAAACGTAGCTAACACTCCATCATTCACTGTTTCTGGAGCTTTGAAAATATATTCCACCCTTCCTCCCTTTAAATACAACTTGCACACCACTGCTCCCACAATGGAATGGGCCATGAACCTGGGGACATCCACACCTGATCAATTACCTCCAAAATCTGCTATTGTAGCTTCTGGTATTACTCTGTATGGCTTTACATAAGTAATGTATGTACCTGACCATATGGTCTAAACTCCTCTGATTTTGTCTAATATTACAGCATGTTTCCTCCAGCCACCCATCATACACAAATAAAAGCTTTCACACATTGAACTATATCTAGGTGTGGTGGCCTGCACAACTTTGGGTCAGATGTACGAAGGGTTTTAGCACTTGCAAACCCTTCAAATCGGTAATTCAAGTACATTGCGAGTGCTATAACCTTTTTTAGGTTTTGCCTAGCGAGCTGCGCAGGAACTGCGCAGCCGCAGGGAAAACTTAATGAGAACAGATAGAGTGGCTTTGGTCCCCGCCTCTGTTTCCATTGGCTAGCTCCATAAATGGAGGCTAGCCATTGGAACAGAGAGGCGTCCGTCATAACCGGACCAGATTCGTGGGCGTTCCCACGATTTCTTCCCTTTTGCCACGTCATGCGGTGGTGGGCGGGGTTTATTTTATTTTTTTGTAGGTTTAGTTTGGTCATTTCGCGGCCGACCGCCGCCGGAAGACCAGGTGAGTGCCTTTCTTGCCGTTCCCTCCCCCTCCCGCTGTCCGTGTGCCTGCCCGCCCCTTTCTGGCTGTCCGTGTGCCTGCCCGGTGTCTGAGCATTCAGCTTGTTTCAAGCAAAGAGCGCCGTGGAGCTGTGGGGCACATAGGAGCTAGATGCCTCCACTGGCTCGTTACCAGCGCACACCCCAGCTGCTCCTCGATTTCGCTGGGCAGCTGCTGGCACGGGTTATTAGTCTGCTTGAAATAAGCTGAAAATTAGCAAGTGCCCCGGGAGCCTTCAGGGGCACAGGGCGCACCGCTGCATTGCTATGAGATGGTTGCTTCTCTCTCAGCTCCCTTCCCTCGGAGGTGTAACTCGAGAGGTCGTAGAAAGAGGCAGCTAAATATAAATCCCTGCCCACCCGGGTGCACCTCGCACCGGTTTGCATCTGCTGAGACCACCCTCTCCAGACTGGCCCCAGTCAGAGCATCTTCCGCTGGAGAACTGCTACTGAGGTGCTTAACTGCGCAGCTGGGCGCTGAGGACAGGGCACAGGCTGCAGGTCAGGGCCAGGCTCTCATGGGCGGAGAGATTACACCTGAATGGAAAGAGCTGGGGCGGTAATGCCACGGCTGTCAGGGACATGTCCCCAAACACGACAGCTTGTATCCCATGGATTGCTCAGGAATCGAGTATCACCTGACCCGTCGTAAATCACAGGTTAATATTAGAAGGCCATATGTATGGCCCAGTAGAACCCACTAGCCTAGAACGCACCCCTCCCCACATCATACCCTATATACTCCTACTGCAAGCCAGGGTTCGCCCTAGACTGCATAATGGACAAGTTATACTCCCAAGATGATTATTGGGCAAGTGCAGAGGGCTCTCTTGCGTCCAGGCCACACAACAGACTGTTCCGTCCCAAGGTAGTGGGCTCAGCTTTGTGGCCATGTCCGTGTGTAACAAGAACTGCCCAGCCAATCAGGTAGGAATGTAAGGTAATAAATACTCCTCAGACCCACTCAAAAGGAGGACCACCCACGAACCTTCGAGCAGTAACCCGAAGCGAGTTATGTATGTATGTATGCACTTGAACAGTGTGCTTTAAAAGTTCCACGCACCAAAAAAGCCATACATAAAACGGTCAGAGTGGTTGCTTTGCTGGTTTTAGAAATATCAATGGTTCTAGTATGCTTGCAGATTCCCTTACGGTTCATCGTACGAGGCCTCGCTCAATTGTCCCAAACAACTTTTTATTTCATATGTTGGAGGGGGGGGGGGTCCTCTCTTCTGAACTGAACGTCTGATCAGTCTGAAGTAGCTTCAACTGAGAAGTCAAAGAATGAATGGTCAATTAATCTGAACTCTTTACTATATGACTCACACTAAGAAGCTTGCACAGCTGCGAAACAGGCTAAATCTGTTACGTGGTTTAAAATAAGACTTTAGATTTGAGAACCTAGCAATACATTTTTCACATACAGTTAATTTCACCACTGAGAATTGTTAAAAAATGTATTTAAAAAGTGACACAAAAATTGTATTCGTCATACGTAGAACTAATTGATTCTAAGCGCAAACACAGTATTTGTATCTGTATGTTGGTCCCACATGCCAGGTTTCCTTACCAAAAATTACAGTGGTCAAACGTACAGCGACTAATTCCCTGATATTCACACAAACAAATATGTGCTCAAACTCGCGTAAATACGCGACCTACTGCATTGCAAATGCTATAGGTCTCGCATTTCCGAGAGATTCCGCTTTTGGCATTGTAAATGACAATGCCATTTATTTATTTATTTTCAAAACCAACACATAAATACAAATTTTGTCATTTACAATGTCAATAGCTCTAACTTTTCAAAAGGCGAAACCATTGCATTGTAAATGCTTGTTCTTATGTACTTGATGCATTTACTGATTTAGAAAACGTTTACTGACTCACGACATGTGTTTAGAAATAGATATTGAATCGTAATTGGAAGGCTCTTGTTTCGAGAGTCCCCTTCAAATAAAGATTCTGTATATGTATTGATGTTTTGTCTGAAATCAGTTCGCAAAAAATGGATAAGTTACCAGCCCCCCAAGTAGGGTAGTATACCGTTTGCACCTCGGGATCTTTTCCCCTTTGCTAACGTATAAATGAAAGAGGCATAGATTCATCAAGCAAAAATCAGCTCGCAAAGGGGCAGATTCTCAGAATCTGCCCCTTTGCGACCGGTATTTTTGCATTTGGGATGCATCATCCCAAATGCAAAAATCGCATATTTAGAAATCGCAAAATTGCGATTACTTAAATTGCTATTGCATTTAAGGAATCTCAAATTGAGATTCCTTAAATGCAATGCATTAAAGTTTAAAAAAGTTTCATGTTGCGCGCACACACGTGCCCTTGGGCATGTGTGTGTGCAACATATGTGCACAGATCAATTTCAGGGGGTGCAACAGGGTGTCCTTTGGAAACCCCTGCACCCTTGAAATCGCATTCTCAATTTGCGATTCGCTAATTGCGATTTGCAAATTGAGAATGTCTCCCCATTCTCTATGGGCCTCAATGCCCATAGGAATGCATTAAGAGGTATTCCTTAATTGCAACTCGCAATTTGCGAATCGCAATTAAGGAATTTTAAGAAATCGCTATCTTTTTAGTGATTTCTTCATGCATTGCATTTTGCTATTCCTTAATTGCGAATCGAATCGTTATTTTTCGCTATCACGGAATAGCAAAATGAGTTCTTGATGCAGTCGGGAAGCAGGCACTGTCAACTCTGAAAAAGACTTGCGCTAAAAAATGAAAACTTTTTTTAATGCAGCTCCTTTTCCTTTAAAGAAACGGACTGTTATAGATGTGGTAGTCTGTTGACCCTAGGAGGCCACCAACCTTGAAAAACCATCAATAGGAGTTAGCTGGAATTTGCAACCTACCTCATGAATATCAGTAAGGACGTTAAGATTGCAACCCACTCTGGTTCATTAATTTGTGAGTTGTCCCATTTGTACCAATGTGGGATCGCAAAAAGTCGGTCTGCAAATTGTGGCTGCTTTTTACAGCCACATTTTTGTGACATCTTGTCTTTCATTCAATTCAACACACTGCACACCAAAATATCCTTCCTTCTTGATATACCAATCCCTAACAAATGTCTCACTCTAACCACTCAATCAATCAACCAGGAGTTTGTAAAGAGCTGCTACTCACCCGTGAGGGTCTCAATGCACTGAGAGAGGAGGGATGCTGATTCATTTGGGTGTGAAGGCTCAGTCAAAGAGCCAGGTCTTGAGATCCATCCTGAACTTGGTCAGTGACGGGGTTTGCCGGCGATGGAGGGCAGGGTGTTTCAGGTCTTGGCGGTGAGGTAGGAGAAGGATCTTCCTCCAGTTCTGGTCTTGTTGATCCGTGGGACGGTGGCCAGGGCAAGTTGGGTGGAGCAAGGTTATGGAGTCGTGTGGCTCACTGGTTAGAGGCGGCAGACCTGGAAGCAGAGGTCGGCCTGGGACCAGGGTTCAATTCCCGATGTGGCAGGGTCTTGGGCCATGGTCAGCGGACTCGATAATTCTCGCCTCAGTGCCTACTCTAACCATGGGTCCCACTCAGCAACTCTGGGCTTAATCTCTACTAGTTTATATCATGGCC
>NW_028250951.1:0-112809 GCF_964263255.1 Lissotriton vulgaris | reverse complement strand
ATATATAGATTTTGGCCTCGGAGACCCCCCGGGGCTTGTTCAAGGCCCGCAGTCCTTGCTGGCTCCCTGCCTCCTGAGGAGTAGGTATTGCTTTTGGACAGAGTGATATGCAAACATGCAGCTCCCTTTGCCCAAAAGCGATTCTGCTCCGCTTTACCGAAGCAAGAGCATCGTTCCATGCTCTCGCTTCCATGGAATAAAGCAGTGTTTGCTAAGACCACCATGATATAGGCAAATTGCAATGTCCTGGGGGTGGGCTCCCCTGGAAATTGCTTGAGCCGGCCCTGGGAGTTGGTAGTCCTCAGGGCATTTATGGCTCCAGCAGGGGGGCTGCACGGCCACTCTCCCATCTTTGAAATAGCCCAGGAAAGACAGTGGACCCCAGGGCTGTGCGGGGGGACTGGAGCTACCCCACCCCACGAGGAGGTGGTCCCTTGGGCTACATAAGGAGGCAGGAGCGCCTCCACGTATTATTGTAAACAGAGCCCTCGGAGGTTGTGGTCCCCAGGGCTGTGGGGCGCTGTGTGGCACCCTGCAGGTCACATAATTAGCCCTGGGGAGGTGGCAGTCCTCAGGGGTCTGGGGGACCACGTGTCTCCAGCATTGCCATAAATAGGCACCTTGGAGGTGGCGATCCCTGGTTCTGCAGGGCCCACATCATTATTTATGATTGCCCCCAGGACCTGCCCCCCACTGGGGCCTAAAGGAAATGTAGCGCAAAAGTCTGCACTTTGTTAATTTTGTATTTTTTGAGTAATTATGGACTTGTTTTTGCTTTGTCATGTTAAAAAATGTAGCCCTTTGTTTTGCTTGTATCCTGAATGTAATCCTGATTTTATGTTTATTTATGCCTTGATTCTGATTTTGATATCGTTTATAATTGTTCAGACCGTAGGAACCAAAGAACTTCAATAAAAAATTGTTTTAAAAAAAATATATATATTTTGTATTTTTATGCCGGATTTGCCGATTCTCAGCAGATCCAACAGACATTTTTTTAAAATGCTTTTTTGGACCCTGAGGTTCCTTGTGGGACCCCCTAAACAGGCCTACGGGGTCAGGGTGTTTCTACCCAGCCCCCTTTTCTTGTTTTTTAAACTTTTTTTGTTACTTGGTACAACCAAGTTACAGGATGGCTGCCAATACATCCTGGTTTGAAGTGTTGGCAGCCAATCAGCTCACTGGCATGAAATTAGGAGGGGTTCACAGATCCACCGTGGCCACCGTTGTATATCAGAGAAATGTTTACATTTGTGAAGAACTATTAAACGGATCTACACCATTTAATAAAAAGACTGCTTTCAGAAACAAGAGCTACCTTTTTGCCAAATTTGGTGTAATTCCTTTCAGCAGTTTGGGCTGTAGCCGTGTCCTAGGTTTTCTTGTTCTCGGTCCCCACTTAACGGATCACTTTGATATTTTCAAGACAGCAGCTGAGATGACCGCCCCATAACTGAAGCTTTGAAAACAACTACATGGTTCAGATTAAAGCTCGTGCATGTATATAAATGGAATCATGGTGCGCCCTTCAGTTTACAAAGGCTTGATACTAAAACTGAAACGTGTCCTGAGTATTGCTGGCTTGCCTAATAAAAACAGATGATTTGTACCCCCATTTGGAGTGCAGACTGTTCTCTTTATCTTGGAGGATGTAGGTGTGATGTTTCAGGTGTTAGCGTTGACACCTTTGTTCTGCACCATCAGCATTCAGGAAGATTACTGGCAGAACCAACCTTTGTGAAGTCACGTCATGTGAAAACTGTACGCCCCGGGAGCAACTATGGAAACATCAAAGGAGGAAAGCGAGGGCTAAGATCTCTTGGAAAGCCACTGATATCAGACACTGACCCTGTGTTTAAAGATTGTGGATTGCTTTGGAGCTGGGCACAAATACAAAGCATACAGCTAAGTAGTTCAAATAGGGAGCCTGTTTGTTTTGTTTTTTAAAGACAATTATTCAAACTGTCGGCATTTTAAAGGGGTGCCGTAAATGAATATTATTGAACATTTCTTGCACAAAGCACTTTAAAATTTGCTTGGTTGCCTGTCCTGAACATTTTTGGACACATGTCGTGATACCTTTAAATATTTGAACCGGGAATTGGAGAATTGAAAACAACCACATGGTTTCAATTAAAGCTCATACAAGTATATGAAGTGAAAGGCTTGATACTAAAGCTGAAACACGCCCTGAGTCTTGCTGGCTTGCCTAATAAAAATGATGATTTCTGCTCTCATTTGGAATGCAGACTGTTCTATTTATCTTGGAGGATGTAGTGGTCATATATATATATATTACCTACTGGCGGTTGCCAGTAGGTAGTTATACTTAGGACCAAGTTTCCAAGGGAAGAGCATTTATTGTTTTGCTGATAACTTTAGCGTCGATTGATGAATCTTCATGAAATTTGTAAAAGTAATTCTTTGTTCGTATCAGATCCTGTGTTAAAAGTTTGGGGGTGATGGGTTAGGGGGGCCAAGATAAAAGGGGGTCCAAAAAGGGGTTCCTCCATGTTAATTTCCATAGGAAACTTTAGACAAGGTTACAGGTCGAACTTGTGAACGGAATTACCCCAAATTTAGCAGGGAGAAGGGTATTGGTCTAGAAAGCATTCTTTTGTCTATTTTGTGTAAATCCTTTCAGTAATTTTGGAGAAATATTGAAATTCATAGATATCGATATTTGTGAATTCTGCCATCTGATTAGCTATGGCGTTACGAGCGGTTGCAACTAGGAAGTGCTGGCCGTCATTTTGTGATTCCGTGGAAGTGAGTAAGGGGAAAAAAGGGTGAAAAAAGTAGGAAAGGGGGTAGGAGCACTGTAACCTCTGTGGGGGAGTGCAAAGCGAAGTAGTCACTCCTACCGGTCTGAAAGTGCGGTGTTGCTCAGAGTGACATGGTGCTGAGATAATATGCTGCTACACTCGGGTATGAAACCGAGATCCTAAACCGTGAGCTCATTGCTGTAAAGTGATGTGCTCAGGTCTTTGTTGCATACGTATGCAAGTAGTGTTAGTAGGTGTTTATACCATACAGGGAGTGGGAATGGAACTACTGACCGCTATCTTGCGTTTATACTATACCGGAAGCACAAAGCAAAGTACTCATGCCTACCGGTGTGAAGATTTGGGGATCAAACGGAGTTGAGTGCTTTAAAGGGATGGGCTCTGGGCACTGTAGTATACATGTACAAGTAGTGTTAGTAGTCGTTTATACCATACAGGGAGCGGGAAGCGAACTACTGCCCGCTATAGTGTGTTTATACTATACCGGTAGCGAGAAGCTAAGTACTCACGCCTACCGGTGTGAAGACTCAGCGATGAAACCAAGCTGATTGCTGTAAACTGATGGGATCTGGGCTCTGTAGGATACTAGTCGCTGTGGAATAACTGTGTAAGTAGTGTTAGTATGCGTTTATAGTTTACAGGTAGTGGGTAGTGAACTACTTTCTCCTACTGGTCTGAAGACTCGGGGATCAAACCTTGAGCCTAAATCGTGAGCTCATTGCTGTAAAGTGATGGGCTCTGGGCGCTGTAGTATACCTGTGGAAGTAGTGTTAGTTTGCATTTATATAATACAAGGAGTGGAATCGAACTACTCACCCGTACCGGTCTCAAGACTCCTGGATGAAACCATGAGCTCAATGGTGTAAAGTCATGTGCTCTGTGTAGTATTCCAATTTAAGTCATAGTAGAATGTTAGTATGTAATTATACTAGAATGTAAGTATGTAATGTTAAAATGTAGGGCTGTCATGAGGGGAACCTTGGGGAGTTTGTACACAGTGCTGGAGAAGACAGTTGCCTTGCTGTCTGATCCTGTTGGTGGGTGTTTAAAGTTTCATGTTTTCTGCAAATAAATCTACTTATGGGATCCACTGCTGTCTGCCTCCTCACAACATAACTATAGCGACGAGCGGGAGAAGGTAATATTGCAAAGTTGCTTGCGTTGTGCTGAAGACCCTTTTTCTTTGTGTAACTGTTTCTACTCACTCCAGGGTCGTCGGCTCATTAAGCTATGTCATCCGACCTCTGGTAGGATTTATATTTTTAGATTTTGCACTTCCTCTGCCTCTTCACTACACTCTGGTCGCTGTACTACACATGTGTAAGTAGTGTTAGAATGCATTTATACTAACTAATGCATCATGGCCCTAGGGCGCACAACCTCCCAGGTGCATCTCATACAATGTCTCGGGGTGAGCATCCTTGGGCTATTTATGTTTGCTATTAGAGGGCGGGCCTAGCTTCCACCCTGTGATAGCAAATCCTTCTTTGACTAGTTGAAGCGAGAGGAGGAAAACCTTGTATCGCTTTCATAGAGCCGATTCGGATGGTAAAAATTGAGAAAAAAAGAAAAGCGGGGTTTCACCCGTTCATTTAAATGTGGCCCCTGGTGGGTAGTGTTCCGTGGCCAATCCTATCATTATATTGTGGGGTCTCTGTAGGACTGGGTATCTTAATGTAACATTAAATTAGGCACAGGAGAGCACAGAGACGTTCGCAGCCTAGGGGAACGCCACATTCACGGGTATTGTTTAGTAATTGTTCGGGTGCCTTCGAGGCCAACTGCCGTCCGGGGATCGCCAGCCTCCGGGGCTTTACTTCAATATGCAATTTGGGCCTCGGCAGTCCCTGAAGCCTCGGTGGTACTAGGGAGTGCCTTATTGGTTCTGTAATCATATGTGCAGTCCTCATGGTGTTATAAAGTGATGCACTATCTTAATGTAACATGTAAATTAGGCACGGGAGGGCACAGAGACGTTCGCAGGCTAGGGGATTGCCACCTTCCCGGGTATTGTTTAGTAATTGTTCGGGGGCCTTTGAGGCCAACTGCAGTCCGGGGAACGCCACCCTCCGGGGCTTTACTTCAATATGCAGTTTGGGCCTCGGCAGTCCCTGAAGCCTCGGTGGTCCTAGGGAGTGCCTTATTGGTTCTGTACTCTTTTATAACAACAAGGGACCCCAATAGAGTCAGCCAGGGACCTCGGGGAGTAATTTTGTGAAACAACAGTGGTCCCGTGCATGAAGCAGTAAACAACCAATAAATATAGACGAAATCAAATCTATATTTTGGAAAGACTTGTCCAGCCGGACAGGGGTCCTTCGAGTTTATTGAATAAACAGAAATTTCAAAAGTTGAACAAGGATACCTTCCACAAAGCCCCTGTGTGGTACACAAGCCTGTGCCCAACACTAGCGGGGTGATTACCGTTGGTGAAAATAGGAAAGGTTTAGAGGCAAAACAAACGTTTTTCTGCTTACATATACATTGTACAGAAAATATCAATAAGCACCGTTACATCAATCTATACAATCAAACATCTGTATAGGGTGCATGAGCAAGTCGACGGCGTTTCGGTTCCCCTAAAGGGTCATGGGAACCATCATCAGGACAGACAGTTATATTGCCTTTTTCATTAAACCTCAAATTGCCTAAAAGAAGGAAAAGTACATACTTTAAAAATAAAGAAAGAAAACACAAAAGTGGTATCAGTGACTCCTTGTGCACCGTGCATGAACTTGTATGTCAGGAAAATACCGCGTTGTAACTACGGGTGGGGAGGTGGTGGCTTGACCTCATCGGTCTATATTTTATACAAGGATTTATCAGTCATGCGTCTAGATTGTCTAAAAAGTCTAACCAGTGCCTAATGGACAGTGGTGAAAACGCATATTAACGAGCCGAGTGCGCGTGTAGACTAGTGGTCTAGTAGTGCTCGTGAGTTCTAGTCATTACCCAGCGTGTAAAGAGGGTTTCTTTGTGGGCTTGGGGGCACGCTCTGCTTACCGGCGCAGTGCGAGGCAAGTCATTTGTATAAGACTCAATGCTCAATTAATTCGATCCGGCAGCCCTGTATGAGGAAGTAAGCTGCGTGTTAGGAGGAAGGATTACAGTGACACTCAATTTAGGTGCACCAAGCATGTATTCTTACCTGGTTTGGAGGGCAGGTACCGACACAGAATATTATCAGCAAACTCGTGGTTGCTCCATGGGGGCTATTTTTGCTCCTACCCTGGCAATTTTGTACATGGACTGGTTGGAAACCCACACCATTTTGTCTAGTAGCAATCCATTCCATCATGGTATACACACCTGGAAGCGCTACATAGACGACATCTTTCTAATTTGGGGTGGCTCCATTGAGGATTTTCCAGGGCTAACACACTGGCTTAACAATAACTGTAATGGGCTTACATTTACTTTAGTCCACAACAAAAACAGTATTCCATTTTTAGACCTGACCATTCAACATCACGAGGGTACCCTATATACATCCCTATTTCGGAAACCAACAGAAAGGAACACCCTTCTGAGCTACAATAGCTGTCATCCAAGGGCACTGAGGGACAGTCTTCCTTATTCGCAGTTCCTCAGACTCAGGAGGAACTGCTTTAAGAAAGAGGATTATTTCACTGAGGCAAATACCCTGTCCGAAAAGCTCAGGTCCAGAGGCTACCCTAGACGCTTGATAAAAAACTCCATGAAGAGAGCCTGGTACTGTCCCCGTGACACTCTCCTAGAGCCCAAACCAAAACAGACAAATGAAAAAATAGTGTGTGTAACTACGTTTACCACCATATCCAATCGTGTCAAAAAATGTATAAATAAGAACTGGCACATTCTGAATTCAGGTCCCCTTAACTGGCAAACCCCGCTCTTTGCTTTTAAGAAAAGTAAAAATCTTAGAGACCAATTGGTCAGGGCAGCATTACCACCTGCAAGTAGTAGTAGAAATGTCACGCTACATGACCATTGGTCACTACCACCTCTCCGAGGCCATTCGAAATGCGGTTCATGTGTGGTCTGTGACTTTACAATTGAGAGCAAAGAATTTGTATATAAACGTGTAAGGAATGTACTGCATACTTTTACGAATTGTAATAGTAGTAACCTTATTTATGCAATCTTTTGCCCATGCGATCTCATATATGTTGGACAGACAAAGCAGAAAATTATACTGCGAATATCACAGCACCGCAGCCGCATTAGATGTAAAACACCGAATGCACCTTTGGTTGAACATTTTCTAAACAAAGGACACACTGAGAATGAGATCCGTTGGACGGTCATCACTCAAGTCATCATACCACCAAGAGGGGGTGACCTTACCAGGATGCTTAACAGAGAGGAATTAAAGTGGATATTGAAGACGGACAGCCTGAACTCAGGCTTGAACCTACAAGAGGAGTGGACTGCGTTAATCTGAGTATTTATAAAGAACTCAGAATTTTTTGGAACTGAGCGTCCTATTTTATGCACAGACATTTTTTTTTGTTCTCTGTAAATTGTGTGGCTGAACCTCTGTTGTTTTAAGTATACGGAAAATGATTTTAAATGTGTCACCTTGCATGTTAAGTCACCACAAAACATCACTCAAGATGGCCACTGTAACATGCGTCCCTTGTCTGTTTTTATTCCGAAAATTCTCCCTTGCACTGCCTCGTCCCTCGTTTGTTTTCATTCCGGAACATCCCACTTGCACTACCCAATCACGACACACCTTCCCCCATTTCTACTTCCTGGTTGCAGTACACCAGCACGCCAGGGAACATCGTTATGACCGCATTTACCGGTGAGTAAACAGCATGGAGAGGTGGTATTCCGGGACAATAACCTTGCGTCTGAAATCCCTGATACCAGTCCTTATTTTTAAAACAGGCTTACCCTGGCGTCGACCGGTTACGATTCGGTAACGCGGTACCTGCCCTCCAAACCGGGTAAGAATACATGCATGGTGCACCTAAATTGAGTGTCACTGTAATCCTTCCTCCTAACACGCAGCTTACTTCCTCATACAGGGCTGCCGGATCGAATTAATTGAGCATTGAGTCTTATACAAATGACTTGCCTCGCACTGCGCCGGTAAGCAGAGCGTGCCCCCAAGCCCACAAAGAAACCCTCTTTACACGCTGGGTAATGACTAGAACTCACAAGCACTACTAGACCACTAGTCTACACGCGCACTCGGCTCGTTAATATGCGTTTTCACCACTGTCCATTAGGCACTGGTTAGACTTTTTAGACAATCTAGACGCATGACTGATAAATCCTTGTATAAAATATAGACCGATGAGGTCAAGCCACCACCTCCCCACCCGTAGTTACAACGCGGTATTTTCCTGACATACAAGTTCATGCACGGTGCACAAGGAGTCACTGATACCACTTTTGTGTTTTCTTTCTTTATTTTTAAAGTATGTACTTTTCCTTCTTTTAGGCAATTTGAGGTTTAATGAAAAAGGCAATATAACTGTCTGTCCTGATGATGGTTCCCATGACCCTTTAGGGGAACCGAAACGCCGTCGACTTGCTCATGCACCCTATACAGATGTTTGATTGTATAGATTGATGTAACGGTGCTTATTGATATTTTCTGTACAATGTATATGTAAGCAGAAAAACGTTTGTTTTGCCTCTAAACCTTTCCTATTTTCACCAACGGTAATCACCCCGCTAGTGTTGGGCACAGGCTTGTGTACCACACAGGGGCTTTGTGGAAGGTATCCTTGTTCAACCTTTGAAATTTCTGTATATTCAGTAAACTCGTAGGACCCCTGTCCGGCTGGACAAGTCTTTCCAAAATATAGATTTGATTTCGTCTATATTTATTGGTTGTTTACTGCTTCATGCACGGGACCACTGTTGTTTCACAAAATTATTGGTTCTGTAATCACATGTGCAGTCCTTATGGTGTTATAAAGTGATACACTCATAGAACCCTTGCAGTTGTAGAATTACCCAGGCTTCATTTGTGTAATAATCTGTTGGTTTATATTTGGTAGGTGCACCGCAAAATTACAAAAGTTTTCCCTCATAGCCTCCTATAAACAGACAATTTTCACAATAAACTACCGACAAGTGTTGTCAGAAAAAGAAGACCCAATACACTCACTTATATATTAGTAAAAAAAGAACCTTTATTAAGACAACGCAAATAAATGGAAACACAACTTTATTCAAACAAACAACAGTATAATATGAAATAAGTGGGTGGGACTCCTCCGGAAGCAGCGTAAAATACCTGCAAGACAAAAAAGAAACATAAGTATGAGTGCCATGTCCAAGAGAAAAAGAAAGGTAGTCAGAATGAAAGGATGAAAGTGAGAATGGGACAGAGAGCGAGTGGGCAAAAGAGAGAAGAGGAGGGAAAGGCAAAAGAACAGAGGGAGGAGGAGACATAGTGTTGGCCTACTGCACCCAGCCCTCACTGTTCACTTCCCGTCACCTGTGTGTCTGGGACGCTGGGGTCCGCGAGAAAGAGTGCAGTCCAGCAAGTCCTTAAAAAGAAAAAGAGATATGAATGAGGCCGATATTACATTATTATCTACAGCAAGATCGCTTGCCTGCACCTGTGCACCCAGGCTGCTGCACCCCAGCCCCTTACCCCGCACTGTGCTCATTTGCAGCTCCTGTGCACCGAGGCTTCACTGCTCACCTGCCACCACCGATGTGTCCAACGATGTGCTGGTGCGAGCTCGGACTCCGGGATACCTTTGTAGGGTGGCACTGTAGGTCTCTGGTTGGGAACGGTGTCTTGATAACACGATGGAAGGCGTCGGAATGCTTAAGGCATCATCATGGGGTGAGCACCCGCCCTGCCCATTTTGGCTCAATCAATTCAGTGTCTGAAAAGAAAGAAATAATTTAATGTTGGAAACGTCTGGCGGTTCAAGCTTAATAGAAAACACC
Organism: Lissotriton vulgaris; assembly: GCF_964263255.1. NCBI lineage: Eukaryota > Metazoa > Chordata > Amphibia > Caudata > Salamandridae > Lissotriton > Lissotriton vulgaris. The sequence goes on along the minus strand of NW_028250951.1, from coordinate 103,117 downwards.
AGTTCATTCTATCCTCGGTTTTAGAAGTACGATCTACCAACTGTTAGTAGTAATCGTGGTTTAAAGAGGAGTTGCAGTGCACGAGAATACACAAGGTTAAATAATAATACGTTATAGCAACGTTCACATACAAAGGAACAGAGTGCATGCTAGAAGCATAATGTGCGCGTGTAATGCGGTGGCGGAAGCCTGTGTGCATGAACACTTAGTAATGAGTTCACTACAGTGCCCTAAAAGCCAATGCCACGTGTTTGTAGGGCAGCACTGCACGCTGACTCAGGCCTACAGTACGGTCCAGCAGGTCCTTAAAATGAGAGACATGTGACTGAATGAGGTCAGATATCACATAATTAGGCACGGCAACATCGTTTGTTCACTCCTGTGCACCCAGGCTGATGCACCCCATCCTTCTCGAAGTACTGCACTCAACACGTGTCTGTAGGCCAGCGCTGGCTGCTAGTTTAGGCCTATAGTATGGTCCAGCAGGTCCATAAAATGCGACAAACATGTGAGTTAATGAGGTCAGAGATCACATCATTACGCACGGCAACATCGCATGTTCGCACCTGCGCACTCAGGCTGATGCATCACACCCCTCCCGCAGCACTGTGCTCAACACTTGTCTGTAGGGCAGCGCTGCCCGCTGTCTCAGGCATACAGTACGGTCCAGAAGGTCTTTAACATGAGACAGAGATGTGACTGAATGAGGTCAGAGAGCACATGGTTAGGCAGGGCAATTTTGCATGTTCGCACCTGCGCACCCAAGTTAATGCAGCCCACCTGCTCAATTGAAGCCGCTGTGCACCCAGGCCCCACTGCTCACCTGCTGTCATTGTTGTGTGGGCAAACACTACAGCAGCAGTGTTCACAATCCAGTTTACGATTCTTTTAAAAAAGATAGAGTGCTGTATGCACTATGGGGAAGATTAAGAAGCATATTGTGCTTCTTTATGCTTGCATTTTGTGTCATGTATTTTTGTAATGTTGTTTAAAAATAAAATGGTGCATATTAGAATTGTATTTTGAAAATGAGTTAGGTTTCGGCTTTGTTTCGGTAGTGGTCATTTAAATAAGCTGTGCTTTGTGTCAAAAACGATTTAGTATGGAAACTATTTTCTGGAAAAAAGTCTGCTTTTTAAATTTTGGTGAAGCATCATACTGACTTTCTGTTTAAAATAAGAGAAAACATTTTTAAATTTTTCAATAATGTCACCTGTGCTTCGTAACAGTTTGCCTCAATTAGCTTAAAGAGTATTCTTTGCTTGTGTCTCACTTTACTCTGTGCCTGCGTGTTATCTGATATATGATTCATTTATTGAGGATATACTGCTGTATGCAGTATAGGGAAGATTAAGAATCATATTGTTGTTATTTATTCTTGAATTGTGTGTTATGTTTTTTTGTAATGCTGTTTAAAAATTGTATGGTGCATATTGGAAATCTATTTTGAAAATGAGTTAGGTTTCTGCTTTGCTTTGTAGTGGTCATTTAAAAGGGCTTTGCTTTGTGTGAAAAACAATTTACTATAGAAAATGTTTTCTGGTAAAAAGGTATGCTTAGTTGATGTTTTTAAAAATATGGAAGTATGTGTTTTTTAAAGACATGACACATTATCAGAATGTTACATATAATCTACCATGTCTGTCTCTGCAAACAGTATGTGTGTCTCTCGCTAAGATCACACTGATGGGTGAATCAAGGTTCACTCACAGTGTGATCTTAGGCATATGATCAGAATGTTACATATAATCTACCATGTCAGTCTCTGCAAACAGTATGTGTGTCTCTGCCTAAGATCACACTGATGGGTGAATCAAGCTTCACTCACAGTGTGATCTTAGGCACATGATCAGAATGTTACATATAATCTACCATGTGTGTCTCTGCCAATAGTAGGTGTGTCTCTGACTAAGATCACACTGATGGGTGAATCAAGCTTCACTCACAGTGTGATCTTAGGCACATGCTCAGAATCTTACATATAATCTACCATGTCAGTCTCTGCAAACAGTATGTGTGTCTCTGCCTAAGATCACACTGATGGGTGAATCAAGCTTCACTCACAGTGTGATCTTAGGCACACGATCAGAATGGTACATATAATCTACCATGTCTGTCTCTACAAACAGTATGTGTGTCTCTGGCTAAGATCATACTGATGGGTGAATCAAGCCTCACTCACAGTGTGATCTTAGGCACATGATCAGAATGTTACATATAATCTACCATGTCTGTCTCTGCCTAAGAACACACTGCTGAGTGAATAAAGCTTCACTCACAGTGTGATTTTAGGCACATGATCAGAATGTTACATATAATCTTCATGTCTGTCTCTGCCAACAGTATGTGTGTCTCTGCCTAAGATCACACTGATGGGTGAATCAAGCTTCACTCACAGTGTGATCTTAGGCACATGATCAGAATGTTACATATAATCTACCATGTCTGTCTCTGCAAACAGTATGTGTATCTATGCCTAAGATCACACTGATGGGTGAATCAAGCTTCACTTACAGTGTGATCTTAGGCACATGATCAGAATGTTACATATAATCTACCATGTCTGTCTCTGCCAATAGTATGTGTGTCTCTGGCTAAGATCACACTGATGGGTGAATCAAGCTTCACTCACTGTGATCTTAGGCACATGATCAGAATGTTACATATAATCTACCATGTTTCTCTCTGCAAACAGTATGTGTATCTATGCCTAAGATCACACTGATTGGTGAATTAAGCTTCACTCACAGTGTGATCTTAGGCACATGATCAGAATGTTACATATAATCTACCATGTCTGTCTCTGCAAACAGTATGTGTGTCTATGCCTAAGATCACACTGATGGGTGAATCAAGCTTCACTCACAATGTGATCTTAGGCACATGATCGTTTTTTACACAAAGCAAAGCACATGTAATGTAAATCAGCCTTTTGTTGTATACTAGTGTTTATATTGTTTACTCATTATAATTGTAATATGTTTGTAATGGTCTATAATATGTTATTTGTTCTTGAACACAGATTATAATCATCTAAACAAAGGAAAAACAATATGCTATCCAAACAAAGACGTGCAAAGGAATATAAAAAGGATTTAAGGTCTAAGGAAAGAAAAATACAAGACTCATCCAAAACAAAATCTTCAGTGATAAAAAATAATGCTCCTGGTTAGCAAACTAAAAAAATTCTCAGGAACTTATTGAAATGTGAAAAAATAAAACATGTGACTTCAACGAAAAGTAAGACACCTTTAATTTCAAAGAAGAATGTGTGTCCCTCAAAAAATGTTAGATCTCTACAAGGAGATGATGTTCTCTATACCAATAGAAGAACAACTCAATTCATTGAAATTCGTAGATGAATGTTTAACAACAGAATTATGAGCAATTTATTAAAAAATTTAAAGAGGTATAAAAAAAGACCGCTTTTTACAAGAAAAAACATAGTTAAAATTGTGGATGAAGCATTTAAAGTGAAAAATAAATTGTTTAGTTTAGTAATAAATAGAATTTGTACACTAGATAAAGTAATCAATGTGTTCAAATCAAAATAGAAGTGGAGGAGAGTAATTAATCGGAATAATTTTTGTGATGTTTTTTCTGGAGAATGGAAGCATAGTTCAAGTTGTGAGCCATTTTTGAATGAAGAAAGTTACTTTCAGGATAATGATTTGGTGCATGCAGTTGACACCAGTGGCCGAGCATATGAGGTGAAGGACGGTTGTCCGGTTAAAAAAGAAAAGATTGTGCCTAGGAATACAGAAGAGGTGTTAGCTGATGAAGTTATAGAGAGATGTCCTAAGGCTCCACTGTATTTTTGGAATTGTAGTAGTATTTGTAGTGTGCAACAGAATTCAATTGATTTGTTTCGCAGTTTCTTACGGACATATACTAAGAAAAGTGTGAAACAAAAAATTTAAATTTTACAAGAGCTAGATCCTTGTAAAGTGAGAGAAAAAACAGGTTTCCATGGGTATTCACTAGCTTGTCTTTCAAGAAAAGTATGTCAGAGTGTTTTTCACCATTTTAGGATGTTAGAAGTGCATCATAATAAAGTGAGGAAATTAGTGAGAAGGTTGTATTATGCAAAAAGTCCAGCACTTAAACTAAAACAGTTAAACAGTGCTATTTTGCATGGAACAGAATTAGATGTGAAAAACATTTGTGAAGAAATTGAGTTTTGTTAATTTGGTGAAAAAGAGGACAGTGCAGAAATTGATACAGTAATAGAAAGTAATGTAGAAGAGAATGTAGAGATTCCAAGTAAAGAAACATTTGAACATGAAATTACAAAGTTTAAGGTCAATTCAAGTGTAAGGGCTATTTTTACTTGTGTGTGTTGTCGACAAACTCATTATAAGCATCAAACTATATTAGTTGATTTATATGTAAAAAGCAAAAAGTTAAATAAGAATGAGTGGAAGGATTTTGCAACTTATTTGTTGGTAGAAAATTGTTTTGATTTCGGTTCTGATCAACGTATTTGTAAATATTGTTATAATAAATTAAATGAAAACAGAATGCCAGCTAGAGCTGTTCATAATAATCTGGAGTTGGTAGACATTCCTTCTGAACTGATGGATTTAAATACGTATGAGTCTATTCTGATTCAAATTGTACATCCTTTTCAGGCTATTGTTCGCATGGAGCCTGAGACAGGGAAATTGCCTCCTTCAGATTTACAGAGAGGATTAAAGGGAAGAGTTGTTTATTTGCCTCTAGATTTTAAGAAAAATATTGAAACAATTGGTGTTGAAAAAGTAGAAGAGGAACCTCTGGTTATTCTAGTTAATGGTGTTCCGATGAAGAGCAAGAACATCTGGCAAGAATTAGTGGATGTTAGGAAAGTCAAGAAGGCAAGGTTGTATCTGGTAAAAAATAATCAGTACTATAAAATGTGTAGGTAGAAGAAGAGGAAACAACTGTGGAAGACAACACTGATTTCTCAGCTGGGCAAATTGAAAAAGTTGATGTCTCTAGAAGTGAAGAAATTTATGAACATTATAGTGTTCATCCATTGCATTCCAAAGAAGTAATGGGGAATGCTATTGACTTGTTTCAAATGAAAGAAGCCAAAGGAAGTCCCATTAGTGTGTGGGAAGAAAGTTTGGAAGCTCGTTGTTTTTCACAGTTATTCCCAACAGGTGAAGGTGGACGATATGACGACCGACCTGTTCAAATTCCTGCATCTGAATACCGGACTTCAAGATTATATGCAGAAGATCCAAGGTTTCGTCAATGTATTCCATATTTGTTCCATCTACTGTTTGAGAGTGACTTGTCTGGACTTTCTTATGCAGTAAACCATATACTGAAAAGTGGAGCACATCTACAAAATGTTTTGGCAAGGGACTTTATGGATAAAGTGAAACTGCAAGACAGTGTTTTGGAATCTCAGCTAATTAATCTCATGGCATGCCAGCGTGGAACTAACGAGTATTGGTACCAGCGTCATGGGGAATTGAAATGTATGCTAAGAAACTTAGGAACTCCACATGGTTCCTCACTCTCAGCTGTGCTGAGTATGCTTGGGAAGACTTACTTGAATTTCTACGAGAGGCAAATGGAAACATTGAAAATATTGAATTCAAGACACCCGGAGAACTGTGCTCTTTGGATCCAGTGAATGTATGCAGGCACTTCAATCATAGATTTGAAGCTATGATGTCTTTCATCATGAACAAGAAAAATCCACCTATTGGAGAGGTGTTGGATTTCTTCTGGAGAAAGGAGTACCAAGCAAGAGCTGCTCCTCATATACATATGCTGCTGTGGATCAAAGATGCTCCCAAATTTGGAACAGATCCAGATGACTTAGTGATGAGTTTCATAGAACAGTATTCTACATGTGCTGTTCCAAAGACAAAGGAAGACAAAAGTCTAAGAGAACAAGTTTTACGGTTTCAAAGCCATCGTTGTGGAAAGTACTGTCGTCGTAAATTCAGAAACAAGAACAAGTACTATACAAAATGTCGTTTTGGATTTCCACGATCGGTGATATCTAAAGGAAGAGTGAACAATTTGATGTCTTCTCTGCGACATCATGTGACGAGGAAATCACCCAAAAATACATACAATTTGAAAAGGAACAAAGAGTTCAAGTATATCAACGACTACAACCCAGTGATTTTGTCCATGTGGAATGCTAACATGGATATATAGTTTGTGGCTGATAACTGTATGGCTGTGGCTCGGTATGTGACAACCTACATCACCAAAAAAGAAAAGACAGAATTAAAGGATATGTGGGAGGACATTTTCCATGAAAAGAGCCTCAGTAAGAAGTTGTACAGTTTCAGTCTGAAGATGTTGTCGCATCGAGAAATCGGAGCTTACGAATGTTCTGACCGGTTGTCTTCAGCAAGTCTTTATGCCAAATCCAGGAGTATCATTTGGGCAAGTCTTAGTCTTGCTGCAACGCGTAATCGAGTTCTGAAACCTGTACGGGAAATTGAGTATTTGGCGGAAAAGGAGCCAAACAGTACAGATATTTTGAAGACCAACATGTTGGATACATATTATCCAAATAGAAGCAGTCACCTCGAGAATGTTTGTCTGTATGAGGTTCTGCAAAATTTCATATTCAAAAGGAACATCAAAGAAGATATTGATTAAGGAGTGTATGCTGTAATTGGAAATGAGGGATGTCTGGTCAAGCAAAGAAAATGCCAATTGGTAAATCATCGAAAATTGAGTGGTGAATCTCCTGAAAGAAAATAATTTTTCTATTTAGCTCTTTTGCAACTTTTCAAGCCTTGGCTTGCAGAAGAGGAACTGCTTGGAGATTTCCTCTGTTACGAAGACTCTTTCAATGCAGCCAAAGAGACCATAGAATGTCCTGTTTTACCCAAATATCTAGAAATGTTGAATGCAGAAATCGAGCAGGAATCAACGATTGCAGCCGAGATTGCTAGAGACAGTTCTCAGGACAGTCAGAGTTCTGTTTCATTGAGTCAGGATCCACTAGGAGGACCAGTTATCAAAAATGAAGCTGCCACTGCTATGATTGAAGTGGAAAGAGCCATGGCACATGCTCAGGAGGATGCGGTTAACTTAGAAGATTCGGAAAGACAACTCAACGTTGAGCAGAGGAAAATATATGACGAAGTTACCAACCAAATTGATCATGGATAAAGTCATGAGAAGAAAGAGTGCTCATGTACGTCGTTGAAGACTGTCCGACTGTACGTGAGTGGAGAAGCGGGAACTCAAAAAAGTTTCCTCATTAAAGCAATTTCATGTTATTTGCAGAAAAGGACTGAGTCATCGCTGTCTTGTGTTGTCACCACTCCAACTGGACTGGCAGCACATAACATTAAAGGTATTACTTTGCATCGTCTACTGATGCTGCCAGTGGAGCATGATAACAAATTACAATACCACAAGTTATCTGGAGATGCTTGTTGTGAAGTTTCAAGAGTCTTGAGGAAAATGAAACTTCTTATCATTGATGAAGTAAGCATGGTTTCCAATGTCATGCTTGCCTTTGTGCATTTGAGAATGCAAGAAGTTCTCAAAACAGAGTATGATGTGTTATTTGGTGGCAAACACATTATTGTTTTCGGTGATCTTCTGCAGCTGACACCAGTGAAAGGACAACCTGTGTTCAAAATGCTCACGCATGAAGATACCAGGAAGTGCCTAGGGAGTATTGGCAACGTCAATATATGGTTAAACTTCAATTATGCTGAACTGCATGAAAATATGCGTCAAGCGAAGGATGAAGATTATAAAAATATTCTACAAGATGTTAGAATTGGAAAAGTGACCGAGCATGGGAAAGAAGCTTTACATGCACGATTACTGTCAAATTTGTATCCAGAAGAAGACGTTGTACCTGAGAATATTTTTCGGAAAATTACTGAGAAGAAATCTGGAATATGTTTGATGCCAACTCTTGCAGAATGTGCCATCTTCAACAACAAAATGTTGCATTTAGAAAACCAAGAGATTGTGAAACTGGAAGCTATTGACAGAGTAGAGCATATGGGAGCAACAATTATTTTGTCCGAGAATTTGAAATCTAAATTGGATTCATTAGAGAAGACTATAGGTTTTGAAAAGACTCTGAATGTGTTCTTAAATTGTTGTATAATTTTAAGAAGTAATTTACATGTTGAAAGAGGTCTGGTAAATGGATCAATGGGTAATGTTGTTGATTTTGAGAAATACAGAAATAGAGATAGAGTTGAAATTTTTAAAAATTAAATTTGATGGCATTGAGGAAGTACAGCTAATTGGTCGTTGCTCTGCTAGGTTTTTGCTTGTTCGCCGTAAGCAGTTTCCTGTTTGCTTGGCATATGCGGTGACAATCCATAAATCGCAAGGTTTAAGTGTAGACAGTGCATTGGTGAATATTGGCAGTTCTGTGTTCAAGGAGGGTATGGCATATGTGGCATTGTCACGAGTCAGAACTTTATCGGGATTGTACTTGATTGAGTGTGATGTCACAAACATTTGTGCGGATCTAGATTGTGTTAAGGAATACAATAGGTTAAGAAAAGAGTATGCGCCACATTTGCCTCAATATCCTTCGTTTGAGAAACGTGTGGTAGGCCGGAAAGGAAGAAATGTGACCAATAATCGGGAGGTTGTACCAAAAAGACAAAAAGTCGATGAACCTGAAATTATAAGCAGAAAGAAAAAGGATTCTGTTGAAGATGTTGTTGGTTTTCAATTTGAAAACAGTTCTGGTGTCAACTGCTATGCTAATGTAGTGGTTAATGTTGTCTTTTCTCTAGAAACTTTAAAAGAACAGATTGTGATCAATTCGGATCAAAGTTTTCGCTGCTTGCTGAATTCTGTGTTAGAGAAATGTAGCACTGATAGAACAAAAATAGAAAGTGTGTCTGAAATTCGAAATCAAACGCAATTCTCTCAAAATATTCAGCAAAATTGTCAAGAGTTTTTAATGTATATGCTTGATGTATGTCAGAAAGAAATTCCCTTTGGGCGAATTTACAATAGTACATAAGTATATATTGTAAGTTTCACCTGTTTACATTGCTTCCTTGTGATATGTAAGGTGTTTGGAGTTTTTTGTATGTCTGTGAGTACTTATGTACTATTGTAAATTCGCCCAAAGGGAATTTCTTTCTGACTAACGTCAATTGTGGAACCCTATCCCTTTGGTTTTGGGGTCCCTCTCTCTTTTATTAGAGATATGCTTGATGTATTACAAGATGAAGTTGTAGATGTAGATCACCTTTCTTATCAATGACAGCATGACTGCGAGAACTGTAGGCTATCAAGTACTAGTAGTGTAGACTCAGAAAGATTTATATATTTAACTTTACCAGACAGTAAATCAGTGTCCTTTAATAAGCTAGTAAAATCAGCCGATCACAACATGGAGTGTAGCCAATGTAAGTCAGCAATGCTGTCCACATTATTTATACGAACATATGGCCAGTATGTCATTTTAACGATGTAGGCCTGATGGAACAAAATTGACAACTTTAATTAAAAATTTTGTGGCTTCGCAGTTGTCAATATCAGGAAGGACTTTTGTAACTGCAGCAATTATATATCATGACGGTCCTTCAACAACATCAGGACATTACACAGCTTATTTAAAGTCTAGAAATGGCTGGTCATTCTGCAATGATTCTGTTTTAATTTAAAAAAAAAAATTGCCTTTTGACCTTAAAAATTCTTACCTGGTGTTTTTAAAACCAAAATTTTAGGGAAAGAATCTCGGGATTTGTTCTGAGTAATTTCAAGAGGTTCTAATGGCTCCTACACTATATAGCCTTGTGGATAAGTGTAGTACAGAGTCAAACGTTAAATGTGGAAATGTGGAACATGAGTGAGCAAGAAGGGTGAGATATTACTAGTACAGGATTGTGAAAGTGATCTTGAACGTTTTCTTTCTAAAAGTTGCGGAAAAAGAAAATGACGGGATTTGCTTAGAAGAATTCGAAGAGTTATAAATGGCTCTTTCACGATTTGGCCTTGAGGAAATGTGCGGTAGAGAGCGAGAAGTCATTTATTGTATGTAACATATTTCTCAAAACGATGGAGCTTTTCTTTCAGAAAGTGGCGGGCTGAAAATAATAGCAGCACAACAGAGTATAAGCTGTTCATAGGACATCCTTTGACGTCATGGAAAGTAAGTTACTTTTAAGGAGTACAGATTTCTGATTGGTTATGTTATATGGGTTTTTTAAACACAATCATTTTGATTGTGTTTTTTTTCCCCGCTGTTATATGATGAATAACTTCAACTCACTGTTTTTAGTGAAATTTGATACATTCTGAGAACAGCAAAAAATAAACCATTTAACATGTATAATTAATTCTGTACTTTTTGTATTTATGATATACATTGAGAACTGTGTAGGAGGCTTGGAAAAAATGGGGCTTCTGTAAGTGTCAAGGGGTGAGTAATGTACATTGCTCTGTTGCATACAGTCCTCACTTGGAAAAAATGGGGCTTCTGTAAGTGTCAAGGGGTGAGTAATGTACATTGCTCTGTTGCATACAGTCCTCACCTTCTCCGTACTCTTGGATATGCTAGACTATATCTGCACAATGAGATACCTAAGCAAAGGAAAAACACAAGTGATGTGATTGTGGAATGAGCAAAAAAAATTGCACGTTTTTTAATTACATTACCTGTGTTTCATAACATTACGAATCACATTGTGTAGATGAGATTTAGGCCTGTTCAAGGAGATAGAGGAGGTCTGACGTTTGTTCTAGAGTGCAGTGGACATGACTCATTTTGTTGGTAGGCCTGCTCATGTATTATCTCCTCTGTACTCTTCAATAACTTAAATTTCATCTGTAACTCTGAGTTGGACTCACCTGAAACAAATCTGTGGATAGGCCACACCTTATCAGCATCTAGAAACAATCATTTAAAATGCTTGGGGTAGATTTATGATGGCCGTGCGCCTCTTTTGCGCCGCTGTTCCGTCACTTTTGTGACGCAGCAGCAGTGCAAAAGATGCACCATGTTGCAAGATAGGCCTCACTTCATCTTCAACAAGATACCGTCAGTTTAAAATGTATATATTTAGGACTGTGTAGGGGGCATGGAGAAGTGGAGGCCTCTAACCTTATTTTTTTGTAAAATTGGATGATTGTCAATCTTTTCCCTTGTCTTTTCTAATTTTTAAATACATGTTTTAATATTTTTCAAATGTTTGTTCTTTCTTTCACAGATTGAAAGTATAAAAATAACAAGTAACTAAGTTAACGACAATTATAAGGTAAATGTTTTGTACTCTTTTCGTTACGTTTCTATCACATTTCACTTTTATTAGTTCCACTGCTTCATTTGTTTAACCCTCAGTTTTCTGCCTTTGCTACTTACCTCATTCATTTCTCTATTACTTACTTACTCTACTCCTTCCACTCCTTTTCTCAGTCCCTCTTTAAACAGTATCTCTGTGTTACTCCCTCTAACTGTCTTTCTTTTAACATTACTCTCAATTTATTTTCTCTTTTTAAAAAAAAAAAAAAAAAATTTGAGTCCGCTTCCGGTTCGCTTACCGGCGCGCGAACCGGGAAGCGAACCAAAAGAAATAGAGGTTGTCAGAGTGCTAAACATTCTAGCAAATTCTTATAAAGGGGAGGTAGTTCTGAAAAGAACTTTTTTTTATTATTTTTGTTGTTTTATATTTTTTTTATTATTTTTCTGAACATTTTTTATTTTGTATTTTTTGAACGGTTTTATATTTTTTTTGTTTTTTTGGGGGGGGAAATGAAAATGATTCGTTATGAAGGGCTCAACAGGAGCAACACAAATTAAAGATAATTTATTTTCGGGGGCGTTTGGGACATTGATGATTATCAATAGCTAAATTGATTAAATTTATGCTACTCTCTCTGTAGCAAATGAGTTGTCCACAATGAATACAGACATGGTTTATGCTCCCAAATTTCATTTGAATATTTGGGACTATGTCGCTCGCCTCTGGTCCCGTCACTGCCTCTTCATTGGTAGATGTACTGGCCACAGGTCGGGGGTTATCCACCAGATCACGTACTTGAGCAGCACTGTAGTTGATAGGGTGCCACCTTTCCATATGGCGATGCATGGTATAATTACCCTAACTGTATTTTTTTTCTGTTCCTCTGGACAGTTAATTTTTACAAATCAGGCAGGTAACATACCGGGCATTAACCTTTTTTTGTCCCTGGGGAAAAGAAAAAAATTGCCATATATAATTTGGTTTGACATGGGACCTCCTTGGCTGTTCAGGTAAAAACATCCCAGTCCCTTACTCCTCTTCCTCTTCTTCCTCCTCTTGTTGGAGGATGACCTGAGAAGGTGGTCCTCTCTTCCTAGGAGGTGGTGGTGGTGGTGGGGGTCCACCAGCTGCAGCAATCATTGAAGCCATTTGTAAGGTAGTCAATGTAGGTCTTTCTCTCATAAAAATGAAAGTCAGAGTAAAGAAAAAAGGTGGGACTTTCATCATTTGGGAAAAATAAATCTTCTAAACCAATGAAAAGTGTTATGTTAAGGTCATATGACCAAGCCTTCCATCATTAGGAAACCAAAAGTAAAATGAACCAATGAAAAGTTTTATAAACAAGTCACATGACCTGTTATGCTTACGTTACACGCTCCGCGCCGCGCCCTGGATCGCTTCCGGGGCGCTGCGCTTCGCGCCTCGGTTCGCGCTCCGGAACACTTCCGGGGGCGCTAACGCGGCGCGTCATAAGACGCATTACGCGACAACGCGATACGTCGCGCTTACGCGACGCATCACGATGTTGTTTTCTAACGCGGCAGTTGCGCAAAAAGAACGTTTACCGGTTCGGGGACCGAGTCGCGGCACCAAATCGGGAGCGAAACAAAAAAAAATTATAAAAAAAAATACATACAATAGAGGCCAACCTAATTAGACTAAAGAATGTCTTTAAAAGGGCCCCGCGGGGCAAATAACAAAAAAAAAAATGTTGTTTTCTTTGAGTGGGGTGCACAACACATTCACATTGAGATAGGCATGACGGGTTACAAAGGGGACAAAAGTCTGCACTACCTATCCTTCACTATCTGCAAAAACTAAGCAGAGTATTGCGACTCTGTGCTTATTTGTGAATAGAGAATCACCCAAAGAGAACAAATTCCAAACAATCATAGGCTATTGGCAGTGGGCAGAGAGGCCATGACACACAAAATGGCTGTTACTTACGTGCATGATGGGGCCTAAAAGGGACTAGATGGCGTGGCCACTGTTTCGCGACTTTCACTTTACTTTCAACAGTGGCTGTGGTGAACATAAGTGAACGCCGCTTATGTATACCTAATTTTAGTCATTTTCCACAAAAAAGCTTTTGAAATTTGCTATTAAAAAAACATTGAAATTCACTGAAAAAACCATAGGTTATAGACCATATATAGTTAGGAATTAGCATTTACAAAACCTTTAAAATTCACTGAAAAAACCATAGGTTATAGACCATATATAGTTAGGGATTAGCATTCACAAAACCTTATTTTACCCGCACAAAACCAATGAAATTCCATATATAGTTAGTTGCACTAACTATGTATTTCGCGCACCCGCAATCCACTGCTGATGATGTCACATATTACATCATTCATGACATGGTCAGTGACATCACTGATGACATCACTGATGACATCTCAAATGACATCACTGATGACATCTCAAATGACATCTCATTTGACATCATTGATCACATCATTGATGACATCATTCTTGTGCTAATACGATGAACCTCTTCAGACTCTAATATAACCTTAGATACACTCAGTGTAAACAGACATTCACACACAGTCACTCATCCATGGAGTTACTCACACACCTAGTCAGTCATGCAAAGAAACAATCTCACCTCCATTTCCTCAACTATACAGTTATACACACCTTACTTATTCAAACATATAGTAACACATATTTACTCTCTTATACAATCCCTGATACAAGTTCACAATGATCCTTACAGTCACTCACACATTCACTGGCTCTCATGCACAGTTATTTATATATGCCAACTCTCACATGTACTGTGTTTTACATATGTACTTACTATGACATGTAGCATTCAGATATCCATTCACTCATCAATACACTCATGCACACAGTCAACCGCACATGCAGCTGTTTCTGTCCTTTGGCACACAATCCACCAAACTAGCAGCCACCTGCTTTGGCCTGCTCAGAGTGCTAAGGAAGGTACTCCATCTTCTACCGATGGAGGCAAAACAAGTAGCCATCCAAGGCCTTATCCAGTCACGACTGGATTATAACAACGCCCTGTACCTCGCTGCCCCAGAGTACACAATACGGAGGCTACAAACAGTGCAGAACTGCGCCGCGCGCACTTTGCTTCAGATCCCTCGACGTCAATCAGTCAAAAACGGACTGAAAAAACTGCATTGGCTACCCATTCCCCAAAGAATTCAATTCAAAGCCTTATGCATTTCGCACCAGGCGTTCTGGAAAACGGGTCCCCTCATCACCCGTAACCTTGTGTCACATTATCAACCCACTAGGAATCTGCGTTCCAACCAGACCTTCACGGCCACTATCCCCAAAATAAAAAAATCCAGAACTGGCGGCAGGACTTTCGCCTACAGTGCCTCCAAGCTATGGAACACCCTACACCTTCACTTAAGGAAAAACCCCAGTCTTACCTCTTTTAGGAAACAGTTAAAAACCTTCCTCTTCACTGCCGTCTGATAACGCCCTGGCTACCCCCTCCTGTTCTGTTGGTTTTTAGCGCTTGGACGCCCCCGGGCAGCAATCGCGCTCTATAAATCGACATACAAATACAAATACAAATACATGCACTCTTGAACTCATACACCTAGTGAATCAACTGCTCACACATCTCTGCACAGAGTCACACACCTCCCAGCCACCCCCACACACACTCAGTCAGACAGTTTAGTCACTAACCCATGCATTTAGTAAGACACATTTATTCACTCACTCATACAGTCAGTCACGCACCTACTAAATCCTTCATCCAGACACTTATACATCCACTCATTCTTCAATATGTAAAACATATTTAAACTTTACAGAAACACACAGTCACTGGATGATGTCATCAGTGATGTCATCAGTGATGTCATTTGAGATGTCATCAGTGATGTCATCAGTGATATCACTGACCATGTCATGAATGATGTAATATGTGACATCATCAGCAGTGGATTGCGGGTGCGCGAAATATATAGTTAGTGCAACTAACTATATATGGAATTTCATTGGTTTTGTGCGAGTAAAATAAGGTTTTGCGAATGCTAATCCCTAACTATATATGGTCTATAACCTATGGTTTTTTCAGTGAATATATATATATATGGCAGCAGATAATGGAGAACTTCGCTTGGTTTGTACCTGCTGGCGAGTTGATGGAATAAACAACATCTTAATGTGTTCGTGTGTGGCTGCTTTTCAAATTGGGAACCTGCATATTTTTGGATTGTTGAACGGCCCCCCTGGTCGTGAAAAGCAGCCTGCTGCCGTGGCAGAACCTACGGTGTCATCAACATGGGGCACACGAGGACACGAACAGCGTTGTACATTGCAGGAATGTCCGCGCAACATGCCTCTATCAGCTGAGAAGCGGGGCAGGTGGCTACCAGCGGAGTGTACTCCCACCCACTGGGGAACTTATTGCCTATATCTCCGTGCACACGCCACACCATATCTAAGGACTACAGAGCCCACAACGCCGCTGTGATGTTGACACGCCCAGTGGGCGGGGACAATGAACTTATGAGGCGTGCCATGGATCTAGGAGCACTTTGCCACTGACGAAGAGAGCCGTTGCTCTCGAAACGCGTTTGGCAGCAGATAATGGAGAACTTCGCTTGGTTTGTACCTGCTGGCGAGTTGATGGAATAAACAACATCTTAATGTGTTCGTGTGTGGCTGCTTTTCAAATTGGGAACCTGCATATTTTTGGATTGTTGAACGGCCCCCCTGGTCGTGAAAAGCAGCCTGCTGCCGTGGCAGAACCTACGGTGTCATCAACATGGGGCACACGAGGACACGAACAGCGTTGTACATTGCAGGAATGTCCGCGCAACATGCCTCCATCAGCTGAGAAGCGGGGCAGGTGGCTACCAGCGGAGTGCACTCCCACCCACTGGGGAACTTATTGCCTATATCTCCGTGCACACGCCACACCATATCTAAGGACTACAGAGCCCACAACGCCGCTGTGATGTTGACACGCCCAGTGGGCGGGGACAATGAACTTATGAGGCGTGCCATGGATCTAGGAGCACTTTGCCACTGACGAAGAGAGCCGTTGCTCTCGAAACGCGTTTGGCAGCAGATAATGGAGAACTTCGCTTGGTTTGTACCTGCTGGCGAGTTGATGGAATAAACAACATCTTAATGTGTTCGTGTGTGGCTGCTTTTCAAATTGGGAACCTGCATATTTTTGGATTGTTGAACGGCCCCCCTGGTCGTGAAAAGCAGCCTGCTGCCGTGGCAGAACCTACGGTGTCATCAACATGGGGCACACGAGGACACGAACAGCGTTGTACATTGCAGGAATGTCCGCGCAACGTGCCTCCATCAGCTGAGAAGCGGGGCAGGTGGCTACCAGCGGAGTGCACTCCCACCCACTGGGGAACTTATTGCCTATATCTCCGTGCACACGCCACACCATATCTAAGGACTACAGAGCCCACAACGCCGCTGTGATGTTGACACGCCCAGTGGGCGGGGACAATGAACTTATGAGGCGTGCCATGGATCTAGGAGCACTTTGCCACTGACGAAGAGAGCCGTTGCTCTCGAAACACGTTTGGCAGCAGATAATGGAGAACTTCGCTTGGTTTGTACCTGCTGGCGAGTTGATGGAATAAACAACATCTTAATGTGTTCGTGTGTGGCTGCTTTTCAAATTGGGAACCTGCATATTTTTGGATTGTTGAACGGCCCCCCTGGTCGTGAAAAGCAGCCTGCTGCCGTGGCAGAACCTACGGTGTCATCAACATGGGGCACACGAGGACACGAACAGCGTTGTACATTGCAGGAATGTCCGCGCAACATGCCTCCATCAGCTGAGAAGCGGGGCAGGTGGCTACCAGCGGAGTGCACTCCCACCCACTGGGGAACTTATTGCCTATATCTCCGTGCACACGCCACACCATATCTAAGGACTACAGAGCCCACAACGCTGCTGTGATGTTGACACGCCCAGTGGGTGGGGACAATGAACTTATGAGGCGTGCCATGGATCTGGGAGCACTTTGCCACTGACGAAGAGAGCCGTTGCTCTCGAAACGCGTTTGGCAGCAGATAATGGAGAACTTTGCTTGGTTTGTACCTGCTGGCGAGTTGATGGAATAAACAACATCTTAATGTGTTCGTGTGTGGCTGCTTTTCAAATTGGGAACCTGCATCGTTTTGGATTGTTGAACGGCCCCCCTGGTCGTGAAAAGCAGCCTGCTGCCGTGGCAGAACCTACGGTGTCATCAACATGGGGCACACGAGGACACGAACAGCGTTGTACATTGCAGGAATGTCCGCGCAACATGCCTCCATCAGCTGAGAAGCGGGGCAGGTGGCTAGCAGCGGAGTGCACTCCCACCCACTGGGGAACTTATTGCCTATATCTCCGTGCACACGCCACACCATATCTAAGGACTACAGAGCCCACAACGCCGCTGTGATGTTGACACGCCCAGTGGGTGGGGACAATGAACTTATGAGGCGTGCCATGGATCTAGGAGCACTTTGCCACTGACGAAGAGAGCCGTTGCTCTCGAAACGCGTTTGGCAGCAGATAATGGAGAACTTCGCTTGGTTTGTACCTGCTGGCGAGTTGATGGAATAAACAACATCTTAATGTGTTCGTGTGTGGCTGCTTTTCAAATTGGGAACCTGCATATTTTTGGATTGTTGAACGGCCCCCCTGGTCGTGAAAAGCAGCCTGCTGCCGTGGCAGAACCTACGGTGTCATCAACATGGGGCACACGAGGACACGAACAGCGTTGTACATTGCAGGAATGTCCGCGCAACATGCCTCCATCAGCTGAGAAGCGGGGCAGGTGGCTACCAGCGGAGTGCACTCCCACCCACTGGGGAACTTATTGCCTATATCTCCGTGCACACGCCACACCATATCTAAGGACTACAGAGCCCACAACGCCGCTGTGATGTTGACACGCCCAGTGGGCGGGGACAATGAACTTATGAGGCGTGCCATGGATCTAGGAGCACTTTGCCACTGACGAAGAGAGCCGTTGCTCTCGAAACGCGTTTGGCAGCAGATAATGGAGAACTTCGCTTGGTTTGTACCTGCTGGCGAGTTGATGGAATAAACAACATCTTAATGTGTTCGTGTGTGGCTGCTTTTCAAATTGGGAACCTGCATATTTTTGGATTGTTGAACAGCCCCCCTGGTCGTGAAAAGCAGCCTGCTGCCGTGGCAGAACCTACGGTGTCATCAACATGGGGCACACGAGGACACGAACAGCGTTGTACATTGCAGGAATGTCCGCGCAACATGCCTCCATCAGCTGAGAAGCGGGGCAGGTGGCTACCAGCGGAGTGCACTCCCACCCACTGGGGAACTTATTGCCTATATCTCCGTGCACACGCCACACCATATCTAAGGACTACAGAGCCCACAACGCCGCTGTGATGTTGACACGCCCAGTGGGCGGGGACAATGAACTTATGAGGCGTGCCATGGATCTAGGAGCACTTTGCCACTGACGAAGAGAGCCGTTGCTCTCGAAACGCGTTTGGCCGCAGATAATGGAGAACTTCGCTTGGTTTGTACCTGCTGGCGAGTTGATGGAATAAACAACATCTTAATGTGTTCGTGTGTGGCTGCTTTTCAAATTGGGAACCTGCATATTTTTGGATTGTTGAACGGCCCCCCTGGTCGTGAAAAGCAGCCTGCTGCCGTGGCAGAACCTACGGTGTCATCAACATGGGGCACACGAGGACACGAACAGCGTTGTACATTGCAGGAATGTCCGCGCAACATGCCTCCATCAGCTGAGAAGCGGGGCAGGTGGCTACCAGCGGAGTGCACTCCCACCCACTGGGGAACTTATTGCCTATATCTCCGTGCACACGCCACACCATATCTAAGGACTACAGAGCCCACAACGCGGCTGTGATGTTGACACGCCCAGTGGGCGGGGACAATGAACTTATGAGGCGTGCCATGGATCTAGGAGCACTTTGCCACTGACGAAGAGAGCCGTTGCTCTCGAAACGCGTTTGGCAGCAGATAATGGAGAACTTCGCTTGGTTTGTACCTGCTGGCGAGTTGATGGAATAAACAACATCTTAATGTGTTCGTGTGTGGCTGCTTTTCAAATTGGGAACCTGCATATTTTTGGATTGTTGAACTGCCCCCCTGGTCGTGAAAAGCAGCCTGCTGCCGTGGCAGAACCTACGGTGTCATCAACATGGGGCACACGAGGACACGAACAGCGTTGTACATTGCAGGAATGTCCGCGCAACATGCCTCCATCAGCTGAGAAGCGGGGCAGGTGGCTACCAGCGGAGTGCACTCCCACCCACTGGGGAACTTATTGCCTATATCTCCGTGCACACGCCACACCATATCTAAGGACTACAGAGCCCACAACGCCGCTGTGATGTCGACACGCCCAGTGGGCGGGGACAATGAACTTATGAGGCGTGCCATGGATCTAGGAGCACTTTGCCACTGACGAAGAGAGCCGTTGCTCTCGAAACGCGTTTGGCAGCAGATAATGGAGAACTTCGCTTGGTTTGTACCTGCTGGCGAGTTGATGGATTAAACAACATCTTAATGTGTTCGTGTGTGGCTGCTTTTCAAATTGGGAACCTGCATATTTTTGGATTGTTGAACGGCCCCCCTGGTCGTGAAAAGCAGCCTGCTGCCGTGGCAGAACCTACGGTGTCATCAACATGGGGCACACGAGGACACGAACAGCGTTGTACATTGCAGGAATGTCCGCGCAACATGCCTCCATCAGCTGAGAAGCGGGGCAGGTGGCTACCAGCGGAGTGCACTCCCACCCACTGGGGAACTTATTGCCTATATCTCCGTGCACACGCCACACCATATCTAAGGACTACAGAGCCCACAACGCCGCTGTGATGTTGACACGCCCAGTGGGCGGGGACAATGAACTTATGAGGCGTGCCATGGATCTAGGAGCACTTTGCCACTGACGAAGAGAGCCGTTGCTCTCGAAACGCGTTTGGCAGCAGATAATGGAGAACTTCGCTTGGTTTGTACCTGCTGGCGAGTTGATGGAATAAACAACATCTTAATGTGTTCGTGTGTGGCTGCTTTTCAAATTGGGAACCTGCATATTTTTGGATATATATATATATATATATATATATATATATATATATATATATATATATATATATATATATATATATATATATATATATATATATATATATATATATATATATATATATATATATATATATATATATATATATCGCAAAAGAAAGAGCCCAACTCCGACTTGTATGCAGGCTGACGTTTAATCATCGTGTGCTCAGCAGCCTCATCACACACTTTTCTCCCCAACCGGTTTCGGCGGACACGCCTTGTTCACAGGTGAGTGTAGTTAATATACTCCTAGTGGTCACATGGCCCGTAGTGGAATACTACAAGCCCCAGAATGCACCAATGCGTGAAAATCAATGTTTTTTGATAATAAAATATCGGGTGCAATCAGTGTTCAAAGTTCATCACGGGCACAGTGCCTTTCGCTGCCTCGCACATTTCGGTATGCCTGCAATGCGGTGTCATAGAGAGAGAATCATCTCTCTCCTCTCCCTTTCTCCTTCACGTAGTCAGATCACCTCGGAAGTCCTCTGGCTGACAGGTTACTGAGCGGGTCCAGCTCCCTCATTAAACATTTCCCAAAGAAGCTCCATTTTACTGGGGGCCCACGACCCTGCAGGGCGGACTCTTGAATACAGGAACGGAGAATCCTGTCATTTCAACATCGCAAAAGAAAGAGCCCAACTCCGACTTGTATGCAGGCTGACGTTTAATCATCGTGTGCTCAGCAGCCTCATCACACTCTTTTCTCCCCAACCGGTTTCGGCGGACACGCCTTGTTCACAGGTGAGTGTAGTTAATATTCTCCTAGTGGTCACATGGCCCGTAGTGGAATACTACAAGCCCCAGAATGCACCAATGCGTGAAAATCAATGTTTTTTGATAATAAAATATCGGGTGCAATCAGTGTTCAAAGTTCATCACGGGCACAGTGCCTTTCGCTGCCTCGCACATTTCGGTATGCCTGCAATGCGGTGTCATAGAGAGAGAATCATCTCTCTCCTCTCCCTTTCTCCTTCACGTAGTCAGATCACCTCGGAAGTCCTCTGGCTGACACGTTACTGAGCGGGTCCAGCTCCCTCATTAAACATTTCCCAAAGAAGCTCCATTTTACTGGGGGCCCACGACCCTGCAGGGCGGACTCTTGAATACAGGTACGGAGAATCCTGTCATTTCAACATCGCAAAAGAAAGAGCCCAACTCCGACTTGTATGCAGGCTGACGTTTAATCATCGTGTGCTCAGCAGCCTCATCACACTCTTTTCTCCCCAACCGGTTTCGGCGGACACGCCTTGTTCACAGGTGAGTGTAGTTAATATACTCCTAGTGGTCACATGGCCCGTAGTGGAATACTACAAGCCCCAGAATGCACCAATGCGTGAAAATCAATGTTTTTTGATAATAAAATATCGGGTGCAATCAGTGTTCAAAGTTCATCACGGGCACAGTGCCTTTCGCTGCCTCGCACATTTCGGTATGCCTGCAATGCGGTGTCATAGAGAGAGAATCATCTCTCTCCTCTCCCTTTCTCCTTCACGTAGTCAGATCACCTCGGAAGTCCTCTGGCTGACACGTTACTGAGCGGGTCCAGCTCCCTCATTAAACATTTCCCAAAGAAGCTCCATTTTACTGGGGGCCCACGACCCTGCAGGGCGGACTCTTGAATACAGGAACGGAGAATCCTGTCATTTCGACATCGCAAAAGAAAGAGCCCAACTCCGACTTGTATGCAGGCTGACGTTTAATCATCGTGTGCTCAGCAGCCTCATCACACTCTTTTCTCCCCAACCGGTTTCGGCGGATACGCCTTGTTCACAGGTGAGTGTAGTTAATATACTCCTAGTGGTCACATGGCCCGTAGTGGAATACTACAAGCCCCAGAATGCACCAATGCGTGAAAATCAATGTTTTTTGATAATAAAATATCGGGTGCAATCAGTGTTCAAAGTTCATCACGGGCACAGTGCCTTTCGCTGCCTCGCACATTTCGGTATGCCTGCAATGCGGTGTCATAGAGAGAGAATCATCTCTCTCCTCTCCCTTTCTCCTTCACGTAGTCAGATCACCTCGGAAGTCCTCTGGCTGACACGTTACTGAGCGGGTCCAGCTCCCTCATTAAACATTTCCCAAAGAAGCTCCATTTTACTGGGGGCCCACGACCCTGCAGGGCGGACTCTTGAATACAGGAACGGAGAATCCTGTCATTTCAACATCGCAAAAGAAAGAGCCCAACTCCGACTTGTATGCAGGCTGACGTTTAATCATCGTGTGCTCAGCAGCCTCATCACACTCTTTTCTCCCCAACCGGTTTCGGCGGACACGCCTTGTTCACAGGTGAGTGTAGTTAATATACTCCTAGTGGTCACATGGCCTGTAGTGGAATACTACAAGCCCCAGAATGCACCAATGCGTGAAAATCAATGTTTTTTGATAATAAAATATCGGGTGCAATCAGTGTTCAAAGTTCATCACGGGCACAGTGCCTTTTGCTGCCTCGCACATTTCGGTATGCCTGCAATGCGGTGTCATAGAGAGAGAATCATCTCTCTCCTCTCCCTTTCTCCTTCACGTAGTCAGATCACCTCGGAAGTCCTCTGGCTGACACGTTACTGAGCGGGTCCAGCTCCCTCATTAAACATTTCCCAAAGAAGCTCCATTTTACTGGGGGCCCACGACCCTGCAGGGCGGACTCTTGAATACAGGAACGGAGAATCCTGTCATTTCAACATCGCAAAAGAAAGAGCCCAACTCCGACTTGTATGCAGGCTGACGTTTAATCATCGTGTGCTCAGCAGCCTCATCACACTCTTTTCTCCCCAACCGGTTTCGGCGGACACGCCTTGTTCACAGGTGAGTGTAGTTAATATACTCCTAGTGGTCACATGGCCCGTAGTCGAATACTACAAGCCCCAGAATGCACCAATGCGTGAAAATCAATGTTTTTTGATAATAAAATATCGGGTGCAATCAGTGTTCAAAGTTCATCACGGGCACAGTGCCTTTCGCTGCCTCGCACATTTCGGTATGCCTGCAATGCGGTGTCATAGAGAGAGAATCATCTCTCTCCTCTCCCTTTCTCCTTCACGTAGTCAGATCACCTCGGAAGTCCTCTGGCTGACACATTACTGAGCGGGTCCAGCTCCCCCATTAAACATTTCCCAAAGAAGCTCCATTTTACTGGGGGCCCACGACCCTGCAGGGCAGACTCTTGAATACAGGAATGGAGAATCCTGTCATTTCAACATCGCAAAAGAAAGAGCCCAACTCCGACTTGTATGCAGGCTGACGTTTAATCATCGTGTGCTCAGCAGCCTCATCACACTCTTTTCTTCCCAACCGGTTTCGGCGGACACGCCTTGTTCACAGGTGAGTGTAGTTAATATACTCCTAGTGGTCACATGGCCCGTAGTGGAATACTACAAGCCCCAGAATGCACCAATGCGTGAAAATCAATGTTTTTTGATAATAAAATATCGGGTGCAATCAGTGTTCAAAGTTCATCACGGGCACAGTGCCTTTCGCTGCCTCGCACATTTCGGTATGCCTGCAATGCGGTGTCATAGAGAGAGAATCATCTCTCTCCTCTCCCTTTCTCCTTCACGTAGTCAGATCACCTCGGAAGTCCTCTGGCTGACACGTTACTGAGCGGGTCCAGCTCCCTCATTAAACATTTCCCAAAGAAGCTCCATTTTACTGGGGGCCCACGACCCTGCAGGGCGGACTCTTGAATACAGGTACGGAGAATCCTGTCATTTCAACATCGCAAAAGAAAGAGCCCAACTCCGACTTGTATGCAGGCTGACGTTTAATCATCGTGTGCTCAGCAGCCTCATCACACTCTTTTCTCCCCAACCGGTTTCGGCGGACACGCCTTGTTCACAGGTGAGTGTAGTTAATATACTCCTAGTGGTCACATGGCCTGTAGTGGAATACTACACGCCCCAGAATGCACCAATGCGTGAAAATCAATGTTTTTTGATAATAAAATATCGGGTGCAATCAGTGTTCAAAGTTCATCACGGGCACAGTGCCTTTCGCTGCCTCGCACATTTCGGTATGCCTGCAATGCGGTGTCATAGAGAGAGAATCATCTCTCTCCTCTCCCTTTCTCCTTCACGTAGTCAGATCACCTCGGAAGTCCTCTGGCTGACACGTTACTGAGCGGGTCCAGCTCCCTCATTAAACATTTCCCAAAGAAGCTCCATTTTACTGGGGGCCCACGACCCTGTAGGGCGGACTCTTGAATACAGGAACGGAGAATCCTGTCATTTCAACATCGCAAAAGAAAGAGCCCAACTCCGACTTGTATGCAGGCTGACGTTTAATCATCGTGTGCTCAGCAGCCTCATCACACTCTTTTCTCCCCAACCGGTTTCGGCGGACACGCCTTGTTCTCAGGTGAGTGTAGTTAATATACTCCTAGTGGTCACATGGCCCGTAGTGGAATACTACAAGCCCCAGAATGCACCAATGCGTGAAAATCAATGTTTATTGATAATAAAATATCGGGTGCAATCAGTGTTCAAAGTTCATCACGGGCACAGTGCCTTTCGCTTCCTCGCACATTTCGGTATGCCTGCAATGCGGTGTCATAGAGAGAGAATCATCTCTCTCCTCTCCCTTTCTCCTTCACGTAGTCAGATCACCTCGGAAGTCCTCTGGCTTGAAGTATTCAAAAACCTTGGAGTCCTTTAAAAGCAATAAGAGGCTGGCACAGAACTCTGAAATATCAAAGGACAGTTTATTACATGAAGTGAGGCTGCGTCGTCCAAAGGCCATGGCAAATGAATGAGGCAGTCTGAGGAAGTCAGAAGGCTGATGCCTTATATACATTTCAGACTTACACAGTAAGCATACACAAAAGGGGGCAGTCTTGTGTTCCTGTGAGCACACAAGGAATACCTAATAAGGACATGGGGAACCAAGTGGGAGGAGCTAACAGTTTCAGAACGTAGTGAACACATTCCTATGTAAAACTTAATCAGTAACAGATGCAGACTCTACCAGGCATTTCTGAGCATGCGTGGAAGTGGAGGAGGCTAAATATATCCTGTTACTAGGCAGACTTCAAGTGCAGTTAAAAGGAAGGTAGGACAATACACAAAGTGAGCACATGGCAGCACATGGTAGCCAGGATGGCCTCCAGAAACTAAAATGGCTTCTAAAAAACGGGTAAGATAACTTCTAAATGCGAAATGGCTTCTGCTAACGCTAACCCATTTATGCTAATTTACGACAGATGGCCCTTTTAGCGTTTGCTGAAGACATTCGTATTACTCAGTAGGAACATGGAAAACAGGTGCTCATTAATTTGAACATAATTTCGTCAATTTTCTAATTCATTGCTAGATAACCATTTCCATTCTAAACATTTCAGCAAGGGGATGACCAGGAACACTAAAGAACGGGACATTAGGTCATAAGCATACATACAAACAGTAGGACGAAATAATGACCACTATTACAGAGAAATTAGCATTTTCACAACCCTAAGCAATAGCAAATCCTAAAATCTTTCATAAAACACTATATACTCATGTAAAATGGTGGCAATGCAATCCTTCAATGCTCTCAAATGGGATAAGAACACTTTTCCACAGAGAATGAACTTCTATTCTACCTGTGCTAAAAAGAATACTACTCTAAAATACTGCAGGCAAAACAATAAAAAATTTATTCCACAACACCCAGTGTCTTTACTTTTAGGAATTACTTCTATAACCACGACTTATGCCCAGAGTCCAATTCCAAGTCTCTCTGGCAGACTTTTTTTTGCTCATCGAATCTCTTCATCCATCGCTGCAAGGGCCTCATCTTTTCAGGCCTTCCATAGAAATGTATCTCAGCATCCGTTGGAGTGCCCTTTTTGGCAAACACTCATTAAAAGTCTCAAGTTCAAAAGGGCAGTGCACCAGTGTCTCTCATCTGCGGCAGACACTACGGCAGACACTACAAATGACGTGCTCTTCGTGATCAAGGGCACAAAGCATCTCGTGCAGATCCAAGCACTGTCAAGAAAACTCCTTCAACAAATCAGCAGCACTTTCAAACTCCAACACTCCTTGTTCGGTGTCAGAGGACGCTCAAGCTGCTCGTTCATGGGCACCATAAGATAGTGCCTCTCGCCAATCTCAAATTCTCCATTTCACTGCTCTTCCGGTAGGCAAAAGGGGAAAAGGGAACGATGTTGCCAAAACTCAGGCAAAGACTCGGAGAAAAGGGCTCAAGGGGCTCAGGCCAAAACTTAGGCCAAGGACTCAGGGGGCTGTACACTGCCAGAGGTTGCCAGTACATAACAGGTACCTTTTTGCTTTTGTTTTCAATTCAAATTCTGTTGCAAAACCAAAGGGACTCCTTTTCTTCTGTCGTGGAACGCTGGGCAGTAGAGTGAACAAAGAACTAGGGTATACCATTGATGGCGTGCAAATTCCTTACTGGGTGCTGGGACTATAGACCAAAACTTCCTGCTTTTATCTATGGCTGTCAAGTATAGGAATTCGAATTCATCTTTGTCATTCGTTCTGCAGGTGTCACTCTCCCTTTGACTCTGGAGAATCCTGCAGAACCTATCAATATAGAAGATATGACACAATTGTTAGTTTCCTTCAATTGTTGTACAAAAAACAATTCAATATTTAACAAGGGGATTGCAATCAGTTACCCTACAATGTTCAAGAGAGGGGTCATACACCATGAGACTATCATAATCTAAAATACACTATCATTCTCATAGAAGGCAAAACAATGACTCTAGCCTCTTCAATTGTGTTTCCATATGAGAGCATGTCTTCTATCATCTAGGGGTAGGCAATTGCATAAACATTTTATCTGAGTGGAAGTCCTTACATATAGGGGCATCATCTAATGGGTAAACATTTTCCTAAATGAGAAAATCTGAGTCTTCCTAAATCCCTCACCTAAAACATTTCAAAAACGAATTTACATAACAGATGATCAGGGGCATTCATACAATGGCTAATTTATCAAAAATGCGAAAACAGAGAAAAACAAGAGTACAAACTCCTAATGTTTCCATTATTAGAACACATGTGGTCCATCAAACATTAAAAGAGCAGCTAAAAGAACTGAGAACCTAATTAGAATGGGCATTACATTTTTCCCACATTCAAGAATGAACATACAGTGTCTCCTATTGAGATGAGAAACTTTCCTTATTATATTATTAAATCAGTTAACCAGTCTATCACTAAGCTGACAGTCAGACTGGAAAGCATCAAAAATATAGGCCTAAAGAAAAAGTCTAAAGAGAAAGAAACAGTCTGGTCAGGTCATACTAAAGGGAATTATGCATAATGTTGTTGTTCCTATTACATCTCTGCAGTCTGGACACAATGCAACATCTGGGGAGAAGCGCTACACCATAGACAGTAATGTCGGTTAATGGTCCTGTTCCTCCTTCAAGGGAAAAAATGAAAAATGTAGAAAAAATGAAATAGTTAGGTCACCTTTTAACAAGAGCCACGAATCTATAATTGCATCCTTAGGTCCAATCAAGGATATGTATATAAATCTAGGCCTGCCTGTTCCTTAAGGGAGAAAGGGCAGTATCTGTATTGTGGCTTCCTGTATATCTCTTTTATTTTACTTCAGTACTATTATGTCCAAATTTTAACATCCACTGGTGAGGCGAATGTATTTTATGATCACAGTATGCAAATATCATATCTGTGAAATTTAGTATAAACAAGAATATTAACCACGTGGTGTAAAGCGACACATACCGTCATACATGTCTCTTCACAACACAGGCAAACTTGCAATAATATCAAAAAGCAGCTAATAAAACAAAACAACATGTCATTACGCTATCATCAAATATACATGCATATATAGTAAGCACAAAAAGCATAAACAAAGCACAATAGTACTTGTAATCAAGCAGAAACACGTGCATGCATGCAACCCAAAACCCAGAATCCAGGCCAGCTTAATTCGTCAAAATCAAAAATTACATCAAAATTACGCTTTCATTTTACTCACACCCCGCTTTTTGCCAGGTTATCACCAGTTGCTGGTTATCAAAACTGGCAAATACAACTTACAGTGCTGTTTGTGACCCATAGGATGAGCAAGAACCATTCATAAGGGAAAAATGCAAAATCATGAAAAAAACACACAAACATTTCATTTCAAAGAAGTCATAATAAACCCATCTCTTTTCAACATACTACTAACACAGCGCATAACAGAGTAAATCTCAACTGTTAACCAACCATCCTCATTGTAAAACATGCTAACCCGCTTTCATAGTGACTGTAAAACTTTTTCACAGACACACTGCATTCCTTGCACCAGCCTTTCCATGTGGCCCCTTCAGACCCCCTGCCCTCAAGGCCCTGAGAGCCTGCGGCCCCTCATGGCCCTGGGAGCCCGCGCCCCTTCACAACCCTGGGAGCCTGCGAGCCCCACATTGTCCCCCCCTCTCCAAAGCCCCTGAGGGCCTGCTTTTTTTCTTTCTTTAGGGCTGGTCAAGAATGCACTACTCAAAAACAAAAACCTTCATGTAACCCATCTAATGTGCAAGCTTGAAATTCTGCTAATCAGAGAAGCTTTTTCACCAAGCAGTCCTTGCTCCATCTGTTCACTTACTTACTCCTAAACCTCCTTCTCACTGACCTTAAGGTCAAATTCTGCCAGGCCTACCGTGTGGGCCCTATATCCTATTTCCTCCCTTCAACTTACAAGACCAGAAACCATTCCCCACTCATTCTAAGCTACAAGATCAACCCTGTTGAAAAACACATGTTATATAAATGACTTCTTTCAGGAATAAAATGCATTTAGTAAAACATTTACTGTGAACAATTTGCAGAACATAACAACATAGCATACCAGCATTATCTTAAATGTTTGCTACTAGCCTATACAATTACACTCAGTTATCAGCTCCACAAAGATAAAAGACAGAGTAGGCCCTGCCGAAATTTGAATTATCAATCCTGATATTAAACATAAACCTCTACACCGGGCACAGTAGCTCACTGAGCTATGAAGAACAACCTCAAATAATAACAACCCACACGTTTTGTAATAGATAAAAACATGCATTCTCTGAAAGCCAGAAACACTGCAAGGCTATGGTAAATGACTAGAATGCTTTTTAAAAATGTCCAGTTTAACCTATTTTCGACTTTTGAGTTTGGGGCACTTAAAATTGAAAATCCTACACTTGCATTACATATTAATCATCCTTAGAATGTGCTTTACATGTTGCAAGGAGCAAACATGAGGCATAGGCATGTAATGCCTTAGAAAAATGAGCCTTTACGCCTGCGTCAAGTAAAACCCTAACATGCAAATCTCCTAATTAGTCAGTCACACATTAATTTAATCAAGTTTTAATTTTAGGAGGTCATAGTATGAGTATTAAGCTTTCTAAATATCTAAAAACGATTTTGAAAAACACATATTTTTTTTTCAAATAATTTTTTCATGTCTAATAATTTATTTATTGTTTATTTTTTTTCAAACCCATTCTGAATTACTAAAACCGCATTTAAAAACCAAACTGCATCTTTTGCCTAACAGTGTAGATGTAATCATGTATGAGCCTATGCGCAAAAAGCCTAAGTTAGAACAAGACATATTTTCGCGCCAGAATTTAAAAGAGAACATTTGAGCCACAAACCCAGAAATATACCCCTATTTCTTTTTACTTCTTTTACTCGTTTTAGGAAATGATTAAAAACCCCAGTTGAAATGCCTTCCTGTAATACAAAATAATGCAACTTACTTTTGTAACCCTTTAAAACACTTATTCTGAGTTGCTAAATTCAGCCCGTGTTAAACTACCTTCTAATCTCTGGCTGAATCAACATTCCAATGTTTTATGGCCTGTAAAAAAACACCATCTGCCGTTCTCAAGGCAGGAAGGCAGGAAATGGCCAGCACGAACGTGACCCTGGAGCTTTCAGGAAACAGAAATTTTTTTAGAAAAAAGTGTGACACGAAATACATTTAAATGTAGCAAAAATTCACTGTTAGCTGAAACTTTAACATTTTACATGTATGAAAATGCATGTAAGCAAAGGAGGGCTTCAAATTCGTTTTTCCCTACAGAACACACAATTTAATTTTGAGGCTTTTCATTTTCCTAGTGAATGTAAATTTTAACTTTATCTAATTTAAGCATTTCAACAGTTTGCACATATGTGCCTTTGTTTAGTCTGTAATTTAAAAAGCAACATATAGCGATTTTTGCAGGTAACATGGCAAATTACTGCATTCTTATTTAATTTTCACCTAATATCAATTAATCCAACATTTTTCTTAACAGACTGAAAAACATCAAGAAATCCACAATCACACATTGAGCTCATTTCACACAGAAACAGAAACATTTTCAAACATGCAGGACACACAATACAGCGCTTAAAGCATGTTTTTTTCATAAATTCGCGCCAACGCTATTCACAAGCAGAAATTACACTAACAAGAACAGAAACCCCACATTTAAACACACATTGAACCCACAGACCAATACATAGGACTGAAACAAAAAACAAGCCACAAACAAATCGTAAACCAAACCAATTTGTAAATGCTAGTTGTACGTCATATTTACAAGGAATGTTTGGCAATGATGTTTCAATTCACAAGTTTTCTGACTGGCAGAGCACCAAAAATCGCTCTGCATTCCCCCATTTATAAAAGTGCGCAGAACAAAAGATCTTTACATGTATAATGGCCATATTTTAATTCCCTGAAGATACAATATCACCAAGGAAGAAATATGTTTTCACACCTAAACCTATGTAGGTATCCCTTCTAAGGGAAGCCGGCTCATTTACTTCAAATCACATTATGGTACCGTTCACAAAAGCAACACATTTTAACATGTGAGCTTAACCAAGGACAACAGGCATGCCAAAAAATAGTGCAGAATATACACTACTATCAAAGAAGGAGGAAATATCCTCGCATTACCTGCCTATATGAGTTGCAACAGATACATATCAAATCAAATCACATCAAATTCTTCGAAGATCAAACAACCAAAGTAGACAAGTCTATCTCAAATTCAAATATGCCACAGTAAGCGTTACAAGGGCATTCAAAACTTAGAACAGGCGCCGCAAAGTTACTTTTACCAAACATAAGCTGTCCAAATTCTAACTGCCAAGTCTCATCTAACAGTCTATCTTTTTATGTTACTGGGGGCCCACGACCCTGCAGGGCGGACTCTTGAATACAGGAACGGAGAATCCTGTCATTTCAACATCGCAAAAGAAAGAGCCCAACTCCGACTTGTATGCAGGCTGACGTTTAATCATCGTGTGCTCAGCAGCCTCATCACACTCTTTTCTCCCTAACCGGTTTCGGCGGACACGCCTTGTTCACAGGTGAGTGTAGTTAATATACTCCTAGTGGTCACATGGCCCGTAGTGGAATACTACAAGCCCCAGAATGCACCAATGCGTGAAAATCAATGTTTTTCGATAATAAAATATCGGGTGCAATCAGTGTTCAAAGTTCATCACGGGCACAGTGCCTTTCGCTGCCTAAACCTATGTAGGTATCCCTTCTAAGGGAAGCCGGCTCATTTACTTCAAATCACATTATGGTACCGTTCACAAAAGCAACACATTTTAACATGTGAGCTTAACCAAGGACAACAGGCATGCCAAAAAATAGTGCAGAATATACACTACTATCAAAGAAGGAGGAAATATCCTCGCATTACCTGCCTATATGAGTTGCAACACATACATATCAAATCAAATCACATCAAATTCTTCGAAGATCAAACAACCAAAGTAGACAAGTCTATCTCAAATTCAAATATGCCACAGTAAGCGTTACAAGGGCATTCAAAACTTAGAACAGGCGCCGCAAAGTTACTTTTACCAAACATAAGCTGTCCAAATTCTAACTGCCAAGTCTCATCTAACAGTCTATCTTTTTATGTTACATTTTAATACTCACGCCAAAAGTGTTCTCAGTCAGGGGGGGTGACATCCTTAGGAGGACCAAAGATCAGGAGAGGCAGAAAACACACACGAGCTGCAGACACAAGGAATCACCAAAGGCGCGCCGTGCACAGCTACCTTCTTGCAGAACCCAGTCCCTTGCTGCTCAGCAGTTTTCTGCCTCCTGGCAAGTTGATCACTCCTCCAGATTGTCACCTCTCTGATGAGTCCCTTCGTGGTCGCCAATTGAAGTATTCAAAAACCTTGGAGTCCTTTAAAAGCAATAAGAGGCTGGCACAGAACTCTGAAATATCAAAGGACAGTTTATTACATGAAGTGAGGCTGCGTCGTCCAAAGGCCATGGCAAATGAATGAGGCAGTCTGAGGAAGTCAGAAGGCTGATGCCTTATATACATTTCAGACTTACACAGTAAGCATACACAAAAGGGGGCAGTCTTGTGTTCCTGTGAGCACACAAGGAATACCTAATAAGGACATGGGGAACCAAGTGGGAGGAGCTAACAGTTTCAGAACGTAGTGAACACATTCCTATGTAAAACTTAATCAGTAACAGATGCAGACTCTACCAGGCATTTCTGAGCATGCGTGGAAGTGGAGGAGGCTAAATATATCCTGTTACTAGGCAGACTTCAAGTGCAGTTAAAAGGAAGGTAGGACAATACACAAAGTGAGCACATGGCAGCACATGGAAGCCAGGATGGCCTCCAGAAACTAAAATGGCTTCTAAAAAACGGGTAAGATAACTTCTAAATGCGAAATGGCTTCTGCTAACGCTAACCCATTTATGCTAATTTACGACAGGCTGACACGTTACTGAGCGGGTCCAGCTCCCTCATTAAACATTTCCCAAAGAAGCTCCATTTTACTGGGGGCCCACGACCCTGCAGGGCGGACTCTTGAATACAGGAACGGAGAATCCTGTCATTTCAACATCGCAAAAGAAAGAGCCCAACTCCGACTTGTATGCAGGCTGACGTTTAATCATCGTGTGCTCAGCAGCCTCATCACACTCTTTTCTCCCCAACCGGTTTCGGCGGACACGCCTTGTTCACAGGTGAGTGTAGTTAATATACTCCTAGTGGTCACATGGCCCGTAGTGGAATACTACAAGCCCCAGAATGCACCAATGCGTGAAAATCAATGTTTTTTGATAATAAAATATCGGGTGCAATCAGTGTTCAAAGTTCATCACGGGCACAGTGCCTTTCGCTGCCTCGCACATTTCGGTATGCCTGCAATGTGGTGTCATAGAGAGAGAATCATCTCTCTCCTCTCCCTTTCTCCTTCACGTAGTCAGATCACCTCGGAAGTCCTCTGGCTGACACGTTACTGAGCGGGTCCAGCTCCCTCATTAAACATTTCCCAAAGAAGCTCCATTTTACTGGGGGCCCACGACCCTGCAGGGCGGACTCTTGAATACAGGAACGGAGAATCCTGTCATTTCAACATCGCAAAAGAAAGAGCCCAACTCCGACTTGTATGCAGGCTGACGTTTAATCATCGTGTGCTCAGCAGCCTCATCACACTCTTTTCTCCCTAACCGGTTTCGGCGGACACGCCTTGTTCACAGGTGAGTGTAGTTAATATACTCCTAGAGGTCACATGGCCCGTAGTGGAATACTACAAGCCCCAGAATGCACCAATGCGTGAAAATCAATGTTTTTCGATAATAAAATATCGGGTGCAATCAGTGTTCAAAGTTCATCACGGGCACAGTGCCTTTCGCTGCCTCGCACATTTCGGTATGCCTGCAATGCAAGTCCGCCCTGCAGGGTCGTGGGCCCCCAGTAAAATGGAGCTTCTTTGGGAAATGTTTAATGAGGGAGCTGGACCCGCTCAGTAACGTGTCAGCCAGAGGACTTCCGAGGTGATCTGACTACGTGAAGGAGAAAGGGAGAGGAGAGAGATGATTCTCTCTCTATGACACCGCATTGCAGGCATACCGAAATGTGCGAGGCAGCGAAAGGCACTGTGCCCGTGATGAACTTTGAACACTGATTGCACCCGATATTTTATTATCAACAAACATTGATTTTCACGCATTGGTGCATTCTGGGGCTTGTAGTATTCCACTACGGGCCATGTGACCACTAGGAGTATATTAACTACACTCACCTGTGAACAAGGCGTGTCCGCCGAAACCGGTTGGGGAGAAAAGAGTGTGATGAGGCTGCTGAGCACACGATGATTAAACGTCAGCCTGCATACAAGTCGGAGTTGGGCTCTTTCTTTTGCGATGTTGAAATGACAGGATTCTCCGTTCCTGTATTCAAGAGTCCGCCCTGCAGGGTCGTGGGCCCCCAGTAAAATGGAGCTTCTTTGGGAAATGTTTAATGAGGGAGCTGGACCCGCTCAGTAACGTGTCAGCCAGAGGACTTCCGAGGTCATCTGACTACGTGAAGGAGAAAGGGAGAGGAGAGAGATGATTCTCTCTCTATGACACCGCATTGCAGGCATACCGAAATGTGCGAGGCAGCGAAAGGCACTGTGCCCGTGATGAACTTTGAACACTGATTGCACCCGATATTTTATTATCAAAAAACATTGATTTTCACGCATTGGTGCATTCTGGGGCTTGTAGTATTCCACTACGGGCCATGTGACCACTAGGAGTATATTAACTACACTCACCTGTGAACAAGGCGTGTCCGCCGAAACCGGTTGGGGAGAAAAGAGTGTGATGAGGCTGCTGAGCACACGATGATTAAACGTCAGCCTGCATACAAGTCGGAGTTGGGCTCTTTCTTTTGCGATGTTGAAATGACAGGATTCTCCGTTCCTGTATTCAAGAGTCCGCCCTGCAGGGTCGTGGGCCCCCAGTAAAATGGAGCTTCTTTGGGAAATGTTTAATGAGGGAGCTGGACCCGCTCAGTAACGTGTCAGCCAGAGGACTTCCGAGGTGATCTGACTACGTGAAGGAGAAAGGGAGAGGAGAGAGATGATTCTCTCTCTATGACACCGCATTGCAGGCATACCGAAATGTGCGAGGCAGCGAAAGGCACTGTGCCCGTGATGAACTTTGAACACTGATTGCACCCGATATTTTATTATCAAAAAACATTGATTTTCACGCATTGGTGCATTCTGGGGCTTGTAGTATTCCACTACGGGCCATGTGACCACTAGGAGTATATTAACTACACTCACCTGTGAACAAGGCGTGTCCGCCGAAACCGGTTGGGGAGAAAAGAGTGTGATGAGGCTGCTGAGCACACGATGATTAAACGTCAGCCTGCATACAAGTCGGAGTTGGGCTCTTTCTTTTGTGATGTTGAAATGACAGGATTCTCCGTTCCTGTATTCAAGAGTCCGCCCTGCAGGGTCGTGGGCCCCCAGTAAAATGGAGCTTCTTTGGGAAATGTTTAATGAGGGAGCTGGACCCGCTCAGTAACGTGTCAGCCAGAGGACTTCCGACGTGATCTGACTACGTGAAGGAGAAAGGGAGAGGAGAGAGATGATTCTCTCTCTATGACACCGCATTGCAGGCATACCGAAATGTGCGAGGCAGCGAAAGGCACTGTGCCCGTGATGAACTTTGAACACTGATTGCACCCGATATTTTATTATCAAAAAACATTGATTTTCACGCATTGGTGCATTCTGGGGCTTGTAGTATTCCACTACGGGCCATGTGACCACTAGGAGTATATTAACTACACTCACCTGTGAACAAGGCGTGTCCGCCGAAACCGGTTGGGGAGAAAAGAGTGTGATGAGGCTGCTGAGCACACGATGATTAAACGTCAGCCTGCATACAAGTCGGAGTTGGGCTCTTTCTTTTGCGATGTTGAAATGACAGGATTCTCCGTTCCTGTATTCAAGAGTCCGCCCTGCAGGGTCGTGGGCCCCCAGTAAAATGGAGCTTCTTTGGGAAATGTTTAATGAGGGAGCTGGACCCGCTCAGTAACGTGTCAGCCAGAGGACTTCCGAGGTGATCTGACTACGTGAAGGAGAAAGGGAGAGGAGAGAGATGATTCTCTCTCTATGACACCGCATTGCAGGCATACCGAAATGTGCAAGGCAGCGAAAGGCACTGTGCCCGTGATGAACTTTGAACACTGATTGCACCCGATATTTTATTATCAAAAAACATTGATTTTCACGCATTGGTGCATTCTGGGGCTTGTAGTATTCCACTACGGGCCATGTGACCACTAGGAGTATATTAACTACACTCACCTGTGAACAAGGCGTGTCCGCCGAAACCGGTTGGGGAGAAAAGAGTGTGATGAGGCTGCTGAGCACACGATGATTAAACGTCAGCCTGCATACAAGTCGGAGTTGGGCTCTTTCTTTTGCGATGTTGAAATGACAGGATTCTCCGTTCCTGTATTCAAGAGTCCGCCCTGCAGGGTCGTGGGCCCCCAGTAAAATGGAGCTTCTTTGGGAAATGTTTAATGAGGGAGCTGGACCCGCTCAGTAACGTGTCAGCCAGAGGACTTCCGAGGTGATCTGACTACGTGAAGGAGAAAGGGAGAGGAGAGAGATGATTCTCTCTCTATGACACCGCATTGCAGGCATACCGAAATGTGCGAGGCAGCGAAAGGCACTGTGCCCGTGATGAACTTTGAACACTGATTGCACCCGATATTTTATTATCAAAAAACATTGATTTTCACGCATTGGTGCATTCTGGGGCTTGTAGTATTCCACTACGGGCCATGTGACCACTAGGAGTATATTAACTACACTCACCTGTGAACAAGGCGTGTCCGCCGAAACCGGTTGGGGAGAAAAGAGTGTGATGAGGCTGCTGAGCACACGATGATTAAACGTCAGCCTGCATACAAGTCGGAGTTGGGCTCTTTCTTTTGCGATGTTGAAATGACAGGATTCTCCGTTCCTGTATTCAAGAGTCCGCCCTGCAGGGTCGTGGGCCCCCAGTAAAATGGAGCTTCTTTGGGAAATGTTTAATGAGGGAGCTGGACCCGCTCAGTAACGTGTCAGCCAGAGGACTTCCGAGGTGATCTGACTACGTGAAGGAGAAAGGGAGAGGAGAGAGATGATTCTCTCTCTATGACACCGCATTGCAGGCATACCGAAATGTGCGAGGCAGCGAAAGGCACTGTGCCCGTGATGAACTTTGAACACTGATTGCACCCGATATTTTATTATCAAAAAACATTGATTTTCACGCATTGGTGCATTCTGGGGCTTGTAGTATTCCACTACGGGCCATGTGACCACTAGGAGTATATTAACTACACTCACCTGTGAACAAGGCGTGTCCGCCGAAACCGGTTGGGGAGAAAAGAGTGTGATGAGGCTGCTGAGCACACGATGATTAAACGTCAGCCTGCATACAAGTCGGAGTTGGGCTCTTTCTTTTGTGATGTTGAAATGACAGGATTCTCCGTTCCTGTATTCAAGAGTCCGCCCTGCAGGGTCGTGGGCCCCCAGTAAAATGGAGCTTCTTTGGGAAATGTTTAATGAGGGAGCTGGACCCGCTCAGTAACGTGTCAGCCAGAGGACTTCCGACGTGATCTGACTACGTGAAGGAGAAAGGGAGAGGAGAGAGCTGATTCTCTCTCTATGACACCGCATTGCAGGCATACCGAAATGTGCGAGGCAGCGAAAGGCACTGTGCCCGTGATGAACTTTGAACACTGATTGCACCCGATATTTTATTATCAAAAAACATTGATTTTCACGCATTGGTGCATTCTGGGGCTTGTAGTATTCCACTACGGGCCATGTGACCACTAGGAGTATATTAACTACACTCACCTGTGAACAAGGCGTGTCCGCCGAAACCGGTTGGGGAGAAAAGAGTGTGATGAGGCTGCTGAGCACACGATGATTAAACGTCAGCCTGCATACAAGTCGGAGTTGGGCTCTTTCTTTTGCGATGTTGAAATGACAGGATTCTCCGTTCCTGTATTCAAGAGTCCGCCCTGCAGGGTCGTGGGCCCCCAGTAAAATGGAGCTTCTTTGGGAAATGTTTAATGAGGGAGCTGGACCCGCTCAGTAACGTGTCAGCCAGAGGACTTCCGAGGTGATCTGACTACGTGAAGGAGAAAGGGAGAGGAGAGAGATGATTCTCTCTCTATGACACCGCATTGCAGGCATACCGAAATGTGCAAGGCAGCGAAAGGCACTGTGCCCGTGATGAACTTTGAACACTGATTGCACCCGATATTTTATTATCAAAAAACATTGATTTTCACGCATTGGTGCATTCTGGGGCTTGTAGTATTCCACTACGGGCCATGTGACCACTAGGAGTATATTAACTACACTCACCTGTGAACAAGGCGTGTCCGCCGAAACCGGTTGGGGAGAAAAGAGTGTGATGAGGCTGCTGAGCACACGATGATTAAACGTCAGCCTGCATACAAGTCGGAGTTGGGCTCTTTCTTTTGCGATGTTGAAATGACAGGATTCTCCGTTCCTGTATTCAAGAGTCCGCCCTGCAGGGTCGTGGGCCCCCAGTAAAATGGAGCTTCTTTGGGAAATGTTTAATGAGGGAGCTGGACCCGCTCAGTAACGTGTCAGCCAGAGGACTTCCGAGGTGATCTGACTACGTGAAGGAGAAAGGGAGAGGAGAGAGATGATTCTCTCTCTATGACACCGCATTGCAGGCATACCGAAATGTGCAAGGCAGCGAAAGGCACTGTGCCCGTGATGAACTTTGAACACTGATTGCACCCGATATTTTATTATCAAAAAACATTGATTTTCACGCATTGGTGCATTCTGGGGCTTGTAGTATTCCACTACGGGCCATGTGACCACTAGGAGTATATTAACTACACTCACCTGTGAACAAGGCGTGTCCGCCGAAACCGGTTGGGGAGAAAAGAGTGTGATGAGGCTGCTGAGCACACGATGATTAAACGTCAGCCTGCATACAAGTCGGAGTTGGGCTCTTTCTTTTGCGATGTTGAAATGACAGGATTCTCCGTTCCTGTATTCAAGAGTCCGCCCTGCAGGGTCGTGGGCCCCCAGTAAAATGGAGCTTCTTTGGGAAATGTTTAATGAGGGAGCTGGACCCGCTCAGTAACGTGTCAGCCAGAGGACTTCCGAGGTGATCTGACTACGTGAAGGAGAAAGGGAGAGGAGAGAGATGATTCTCTCTCTATGACACCGCATTGCAGGCATACCGAAATGTGCGAGGCAGCGAAAGGCACTGTGCCCGTGATGAACTTTGAACACTGATTGCACCCGATATTTTATTATCAAAAAACATTGATTTTCACGCATTGGTGCATTCTGGGGCTTGTAGTATTCCACTACGGGCCATGTGACCACTAGGAGTATATTAACTACACTCACCTGTGAACAAGGCGTGTCCGCCGAAACCGGTTGGGGAGAAAAGAGTGTGATGAGGCTGCTGAGCACACGATGATTAAACGTCAGCCTGCATACAAGTCGGAGTTGGGCTCTTTCTTTTGCGATGTTGAAATGACAGGATTCTCCGTTCCTGTATTCAAGAGTCCGCCCTGCAGGGTCGTGGGCCCCCAGTAAAATGGAGCTTCTTTGGGAAATATATATATATATATATATATATATATATATATATATATATATATATATATATATATATATATATATATATATATATATATATATATATATATATATATATATATATATATATATATATATATATATATATATATATCGAAAACAAACATCTTTTCACAGTTGATCTATTTCACAGGTCTCATGCAAAAACTCCTACGCGTTTCGAACAAACGTTCTTGGTCACGGTAGTGTTCTACAAGAGTCCCTTTTCTCTTTCCACATTTTATACTCTCTCACAAGATTTTACAGAGTGAGGCATTATGGGCCTTGTAGTTTTTTTAAGCTTAATGTGCTTTTTTGATTTCATATAAACATTTAAACATTTTCAAGAAATGGGTATGCGTTTGGGTGATCTCTTAACATGAATGATACTTTCCATGAGTTATAATTCTTAAGTAGAAGGTGCATACTCAATTACTTAGTTACTGGTTCATATTGTGATTACGCTTTTTGTTAGGCACATATACATATATGTTTCAAAGTATCTGGTCTTATGTTAGTTGTTTGTCGGGCTGAGTGCCCTATGTCCCACACATTTACCCAATATGTTGTCACATAGGCCATATTTTCAGTTACTCTTTCACACAGAATTCATACCAAAGTCGATACATGTAAATTATAGTTCTCTTTTAGTCATTTTTCTGTTTCTATAAGTGCACATGCATTTCCTCATCTGCGTTCAAACCCCTCGGCTGTTTTGTTTTTAACTTGATTATAAGTTTCGACTCCAATCTTCTCAATTTTTGCAGTCTATCACCCCCCCCGTTCTTGTGTGGGGATGGATGCTAGTCCCAAATACTTGATGTCCTGCCATGTTTTCCCTGTGTGTGTTTTTATATGTTTCGCCATGGCATATGTATTGTCATTATTTTGTATTGCTCGGATGTGTTCTAAGTTCCTTTTCTTTAAAGGGCATTTTGTACTTCCTTTGTACTCTTTTCCACAATGACATCTTAGCATGTATATTACAAACGAGGATTCACAAGTTATTTTGGATTTTATCGTGAACTCTTTTCCAGAAGGGTCTATTAGGACTGTTGTGTTTTGCCCTATTTTGCAGGCTTTGCAGGTCAAGCATTTTGTGAAGCAGTTGCTCCTTTTCTGGAGCCAATCTGCTGTTTTTTTCTGTGATAAATGACTTTGTACCAAATGGTCCGAGAGATTTGGCGCTCTCCGATACGAAATTAATGGGCCAGTTCCAATGTCAGTGCCTATATCTGGGTCCTTCATTAATACATGCCAGTATTTTGAGAGAATTTTCTGGATCTTATGGCTTTCTTTGTTGTAAGTAGCAATCATCCTTGGTCGTTCTTTTTTGTCTTTTATTTGATTGCTTGTGTTGGGCTGTTCAATATTTTCTGATCCAGTAGATGTTTTATCTCTATTTTCCTTATTCAGTGTTTCCAATCTTGTTTTCGATTTTGCCTTTTCTTCCCCTTTGGTTATGTCCATATGTTTGTAACCTCTTTCAAGGAAACAATCTCTTGTATCTTTGAATTTCTTTTCCATTTCCTGTTCTGTTGAACAATTTCTCTTCATACGGAGAAATTCACCGTATGGTATGCTTTTTACCAATTTTTGGGGGTGAAAGCTCACTCCGTGAAGGATACTGTTAGTTGCAGTCTTTTTTCTATGGGTGGTTGTTTCTATCTTGTCATTCTGTACAAAAACTTTGATATCCAAAAATTCTATTTCCTTGGGGCTCATGTTATATGTAAACTTGAGCCTCACATCATTGGTGTTGAGGATGTTGAAGAAGGCTTCGAATTCTGTTGTACTGCCTTTCCACAGTAGAAACAAATTGTCTATGAAATGCACCCATAGTGCTACTTTTGCCATATATTGGTCGTTTTCTTCTCTCCAAGCTATGCTACTCTCCCACCACCCCATCATGAGATTCGCATAGCTTGGAGAGAAGGAAACTCCCATGGCCGTTCCACACTTTTGTTGATACATCTTTTGATTGAATAAAAAAACATTATTATGCAAACATATCCTGATCATATCTATTAGCATTTTTGAATGTTCACGTTCTGTAATGGATCTCTGTTTCAGGAAAAATTCAATGGCTCTGATTCCAATGTCATGGCTTATGGAGGTGTAAAGCGACACCACATCTATAGTTACCAGAGAGTAAGATGGATGCCAGTCTGTATTCATAAGAATTTTAAGGAAATCCCCAGTGTCTTTTATGTACGATGTTAGTGTAGGAACTATTGGAGCAATGAAATAATCCACGTAGTTTGCAATGTTTTCATATAAGCTCCCACAACTGGATATTATGGGCCTACCCGGTGGTCTATTTAGTGTCTTGTGCACTTTGGGTAAAAAGTACATGGTAGGTGTGATTGGGTTCTCTACCATTAGATATTTCTTTTCATCTTCAGTAATTAGGCCTTTTTGTTTCCATATATCGAGTTTCTTTTCCAATTCTAAGGTGAATTCAGGAATTGGATTTTTCTTTAACAACTCATAGTGCTTTACCTCATTCAGTTGTCTAAGAGCTTCTTCAATATAATGTTGATTATCCATTATGATGATGTTGCCCCCCTTGTTCGCGGTTTTGATTTCAATCGTGGTGTTGTTTTTCAAGGTTTGTATGGCTGCTCTTTCCTTCTTTGATAGGTTTTCTTTTTTATGAGAGTGATTGTTTGTCATTTTTTCTATGTCACCTGTTACAAGATCATAGAATAAATCAATTTTGTTACCTGGATGGAGAGTAGGGTAAAATTTCGATTTTGCTTTGAAAGGAGTCTTTATGTTTTTGTCTGTGGTTATTTCCATTTCCTCAAGTATTTGCGTTTCTGCTACCTGGGAACCAGTTACTTCATTTGCAAGTTCGTATGCATCTAGTCAGTCATGCAAAGAATCAATCACACCTCCATTTCCTCAACTATACAGTTATACACACCTTACTAATTCAAACATATTCTAACACATATTTACTCTCCTATACGATCCCTGATGCAAGTTCACAATGATCCATACAGCCACTCACACATTCATTGGCTCT
This sequence comes from Lissotriton vulgaris, assembly GCF_964263255.1. Taxonomy (NCBI): domain Eukaryota; kingdom Metazoa; phylum Chordata; class Amphibia; order Caudata; family Salamandridae; genus Lissotriton; species Lissotriton vulgaris. The sequence continues at coordinate 60,358 of NW_028250951.1, read as the reverse complement.
TATGCACGGTTATATATGTCAACTCTCACATGTACTGTGTTTTACATATGTACTTACTTTGACATGTTGCACTGCGATATCCATTCACTCACCAATACACTCATGCACACAGTCAACCGCCCATGCAGCTGTTTCCACATGCACTTTTGAACCCATACATCTAGTGAATCAACTGCTCACACATCTATGCACAGAGTCATACACCTCCCAGCCACTCAAACACATACTCAGTCTCCCATACAAATACTTGGGCAACCAATGAATATCCCATATAGTTACTCATATAGCTACTGATTAACACATTCAGCAGTGTACAGAACAACAGACATAATGATGCACAAATTAGGACAGTTTAGTCACTAACCCATGCACTCAGTGAGACACATTTAATCACTCTCTCATACAGTCAGTCATGCACCTACTAAATTCTTCATCCAGACACTTATACATCCACTCATTCTTCAATATGTAAGACATATTTTAACTTTACAGAAACATACAGTCATTGGATAATGTCATCAGTGATGTCATTTGAGTTGTCATCAGTGATGTCATCAGTGATGTCACTGACCATGTCATGAATGATGTAATATGTGGCATCATCAGCAGTGGATTGCGGGTGCGCGATATATAGTTAGTGCAACTAACTATATATGGAATTTCAATGGTTTTCTGTGAGTAAAATAAGGTTTTGTAAATGCTAATTCCTAACTATATATGGTCTATAACCCATGGTTTTTTCAGTGAATTTTCAAGGTTTTGTAAATGCTAATTCCTAACTATGTATGGTCTATAACCTATGGTTTTTTTCAGTGAATTTCAATGGTTTTTTAATAGCAAATATCAAAAGCTTTAAAATGTCAAGTACGTGGTAGTTAAAAACATTTTCGTGTCTATACACGCTGATGTGCTTTGAACGCTGCCCCCTCCCCCCCTCTTTTCTTTTAGGAGTATTCTCTCTTTGCAGATAGTGAAGGGTAGGTAACGCAGGCCTTTGCCCACGTTGTAATCCGTCGTGCCTGCTTCCCTCTCCATTTGATTGATTGTTATCCAAGCATTTACTATTTTATAATTGGTTCTTTTTGGTTCATTCTCTATTTACAAACAAGCACAGAGTCGCAATACTCTGTTTAGTCTTTGCAGATAGTGAAAAATCGTTAGAAACAACAAAAGGAATCAAGCAAAATCAGTAGGCCACTAATGGGATCTCTTTTTGACCTCGCTAAAATAGAAACATTAGGAACAACCCCTCATGAGAAATATGAAACTAGTGAGAGGAACTGAGCTCGACGCCATGATGGCTGCAAGACAGCTCGGCTCCGCCGCCCACCCCGCCCAAAACAACGACAAACCCTATGCAAATATTATAAATATATACAACACACCAGCAAAGTAACAGGGTAAAACGTTTTATTAAATAACTATTTACATGGCAGCCTGCTGCAACATCGATCCAAATGCATGCCGCCGTTCCTGAGATTTCTCCCCGACTACTCTGCGGCCTACGAGATGGAGAGGCCGGGGCGTTGACTAGGCGGGGCCTCCGGCCGCAACCACAGCGCCAACAATCGCTGCTGACAGCCACTGATGGGGCGGTGTGGTGGCGCGGACTCGGAGGGGGCGCTTGACTCCTGCCCCCTCCCCAAGTCTTGCTGCCCTGGTGTGGCCTGAGATCGCCCCCGACATAGGCGGTCGGCTTCCGGGGTCAGGCGGAACTTATTGCCTTTTGGTGACTCTTCCATTCTGGACCTTGTCCCACAATCCGTTTGACCTGAAGACAGGTCCTGCGGTGCCCTGGTCCAACCATCACATATACCTGCGCCAGGAGACGGCATGGGGTGCACTGGAAGGGAGAGGCGGCGCGAACGAGCCTCCCCCACCTCCCCAGGTCGAGGTTTCTCAGCTACACCCCAGCGCTTCACTCAGCCACCTGAGTTGCGCCCGCTCCTGCGGCACAGGGCCTCGCTCGGCCAGCTGAATTGCGCCTGCTCTTGTTATTACAGCGTCTCACCCGCCATCTGGATGAATTGCACCCACTCTTGCAGTACAGCGAGAGGCGGCTGCCACGGAGCTCAGGAAATGGCGGTCGGCTCCACAGACTTGGGCCTGGCCTGCAAGGATGGCTCTGGGCAACCCTGGAACTTGGACGCTTGACTGCTAGGGCATGGGCCCCATTCCCAAAAGCGTCTCCTCAGCCTTGAAGATTCTACAAGAGTCACCGGGGCCCCCGACTCCCGCAGACTTCCGGTGGGGAGCGACTGCCATGATTGCTCGCGGAATGGCCACGATGTAGCCACGGAATGCTCTCATGCTGACGCCAGCTTCAGTCTGAAACATCCAGAAACACTGTAGACTACCAATTCGATCAGTTCCGGTGGAGCCCCAACGTGACCCGGTAGAGAAGAACTTTCCCTCCCCTCTTTGACTGATGGTTCTTGTTGCCTGTCCCTTCTGTCATATGCGTTAGCGCACCCGGAAGTGCTCCGGTGCGCGAGGCGCGAAAAACAGCTACCCGGAAGCGATCCGGGGCGCGGCACGGAGCGCGTAACGTAAGCATAACAGGTCATGTGACTTGTTAATAAAACTTTTCATTGGTTCATTTCACTTTTGGGTTCCTAATGATGTATGGCTAGGTCATGTGACCTAAAAATAACACTTTTCATTGGTTGAGAACTATTTTTTGTCCCAAATGATGAAAACCCCTCCTTGTTTCCTCACTCTGACTTTCATCCTTGTGAGAGGAAGACCTTTTTTCATCACTTAGCAATAGCAAGTGTTGTAGCTTCAGCTGGTGCATCCCCACCACCACCACTACCATCTCCTAGGAAGAGAGTACCACCTCCTCATGTGGTGGTTGAGCAAGAGGTGCCCCCCCACACCTTCTTGTTGCCTGATTCGGCCAGCTCAATCGATCGAGCATGCGACTCTGTTGTGATCTGAAGAACCGCTGCCTGCGGTGCCTCACTGAGCCGCTTGACGGAGGCCCCCGAGGGGCGGTGTAGTGCCACAGACTGGGAGGGGGCGCTTGCTCCTGCCCCCTCCCCAAGTCTCGCTCGGCCAGCTGAGTTGCGACCACTCTTGCAGCCTACTACATGGAGAGGCCGGGGCGTTGACTAGGCGGGGCCTCCGGCCGCAACCACAGCGCCAATGATTGCTGCTGACGGAGGGGAGCCTTGCCGGTGAGAGCCACTGATCTAAAGAACGGCTGCCTGCGGTGCCTCCCTGAACCGCTTAACGGAGGCCCCCCAGGGGCGGTGTGGTGGCGCGGACTGGGAGGGGGCGCTTAGCTCCTGCCTCCTCCCCAAGTCTCTCTCGGCCAGCTGAGTTGCGATTACTCTTGCGGCCTACGACATGGAGAGGCCGGGGCGTTGATTAGGCTGGGCCTCCGGCCGCAACCACAGCGCCAACGATTGCTGCTGACGGAGGGGAGCCTTGCCGGTGAGAGTCACTGATCTGAAGAACGGCTGCCTGCGGTTCCTCCCTGAACCGCTTGACGGAGGCCCCCCAGGGGCGGTGTGGTGGCGCGGACTGGGAGGGGGATGCTTAGCTCCTACCCCCTCCCCAAGTCTCTCTCGGCCAGCTGAGTTGCGCCTGCTCTTGCTATTACAGCGTCTCACCCGCCATCCGGCTAAATTTCACCCTCTCTTGCGATACAGCGCCTCTTCCATTCTGGACCTTGTCCCACAATCCGTTTGACCTGAAGACACGTCCTGCGGTGCCCTCGCAATGCGACCTGGTCCCTGAATGTGTGCAGGGGGACGGTATTTCTCGCTCGGCCAGCAGAGTTGCGCCCACTCTTGCGGCCTATGACATGGAGAGGCCGGGGCGATGACTAGGCGGGGCCTCCGGCCGCAACAACAGCGCCAACGATCGCTGCTAAAGGAGGGGAGCCTTGCCGGTGAGAGCCACTGAACTGAAGAACAGCTGCCTGCGGTGCCTCCCTGAACCGCTTGACGGAGGCCCCTGAGGGGCGGTGTGGTGGCGCGGACTGGGAGGGGGCGCTTGGCTCCTGCCCCCTCCCCAAGTCTCTCTCGGCCAGCTGAGTTTCGCCTGCTTTTGCTATTACAGCGTCTCACCCGCCATCCGGCTAAATTTCACCCACTCTTGCGATACAGCGACTCTTACATTCTGGACCTTGTCTCCCCAGAGGTACATCACCTTACACAGACATGCACTCTGATCTCCTTGGCCTCAGTCAAGCATCAATAGTAAGATTTTCATAGGTGAGTGTAGGTTCATGGTTTTCCATCCACAGACTAAAAGCCTGGAGTGGGAGTGAAAGAACCATAACTAGGTAAGAAGGAAGGCAGAGGCTGTAGGAAGGACTCTGGATGTGGTATGTTGCTTGGTCCCTGAGATGCTTCAATGTCACTGCCTTGCACAAATGGCATAAGTCCTGGATGTTGGGTGCCATAGTTGAGGGTTCCGAGCAGTGCTTGTAACACTGTCTGAAGCTCATTTGCACCTGCTGCAGCTTCACTATTCTCAAAGTAAGTGGGGGCTGTTTGAGGACCTGACTGCATTGGAAAGCAATGTGATGCAGTGCCTACCTGAACCGCTTGACGGAGGCCCCCGAGAGGCGGTGTGGTGGCGCGGACTGGGAGGGGGCGCTTGGCTCCTGCCCCCTCCCCAAGTCTTGTTGCCCTGGTACTGCCTAAGATCGCCCCCGACATAGGCGGCCGGCTCCCGGGGTCCAGCGGAACTTTTTGCCTTTTGGTGACTCTTCTATTCTGGACCTTGTCCCACAATCCGTTTGACCTGAAGACACGTCCTGCGGCCTGATCCCTGAATGTGTGCAAGGGGACGGTATTGATTGGATCAAGATGGCGGCTTCACACAAAGCTGACTCAAGTGTTGCTGCTGATGCTATGCAAACAAAAACTGGTTTTCAGTTTCTACATTCTTCAGGATTTTTCCATCCAAGGCTAGTTGAGAGTTTGTAGAACGATGGCTTCAGATTTTCAACATACTACTCTTCAACATTCTTCATAAATGTAACAATGTGAGACTCACTAGGAGAACGGCCGTTTATCTTTCCTTTCAAAATGCTGCCAACAATATTTTCTGAATGGAAGACACCATCTTGTAGCATAAAGGGCTGCGTCAAGGTGGTATTGCCCAGAATGTCTTGTTTTCTAGTGCTCGTAATGACAAAGCCAGAACTGCCGAAAGGGATTCTGGTCCTGCCGCTATTTATTGGAGACATTGAACTATACTCTGGACCTGCCTGGCCTCGACCAAAATGGCGCCAGTATGGGAGCGACTTGCAACTCCTTATGACGTTCTAGTTACTTAGCCTTGACGTTATGGGGGATGTATGCGGTCTTTGTGCACATGGCGGGCGGGGAAGGGTACTGACTGGGAATACGGACAACCCTATTGATGTCGATTTTTCATTATTGTTTATTGTATTAATAAAGCTTCGAAGTAATGTTACCCATGATACTCGCCCATGGTGTGTGCATGGACGATTTTATTGTAACTGATCCTGTTATACTTTCAATTAAAAAATGAACCTTCAGTGATCCTGCAACCGTTTGTCACGTTTAGTTTTTTCAATTAAATGGCTCGCTTGTTACATACTCCTAGCTTTTGACCCTTTCCTACGTGCGGTCTGTACTACCGCCCTCGGGCGATCTATGTAATGAACAGACTACCATTGCCGAAACACAAGGGAATGCATCTCAGAGAGATAAGTCAAGTACGTGGTAGATAAAAACATTTTCGTGTTTATGCACGCTGATGTGCTTTGAACGCTGCCCCCCCCTCCTCATCATTTAGATTACCACCGCCCATTGCACAAAAGCGTACCGGGCGCTCCCCACGCAAAAAAAAATGTTTTGTTTTTTTTTGCCCCTCAGGGCCCTTTTAAAGCCTCCACATCAAACCTAGGGGGTCAGGGAGGATCTACTATGCTCCCTTATGGTCATTTCCCCCTTCATTTTGGCCTCCTCTTGTCTCTCGATCCTACCGAGAGACAAGATGGCGGCCGCTCCGGACTGTTTAGAATGTTGACAGACACCGGAGAGCCAATCAGCTTCGCTTCGTAAAGTTACGTTACGCGAAAAGTATGCGAACCGGAGCGCTACCCGGAGCGCTGTCACAGATATATATATTTTTTTGAACGTTAATTTATCAAAATCCACTGGAGCACATATATTGAGACCTAGCAAAGGCACATCGGGCTAACAGTCCCTACAATTTTGCCAAGTTTCATGAAAATCCATTCAGCCGTTCGAGCTAAAAGTGAGGCCAACCGCCCTATGGAAATTAACATGGGAAAAACGTGTTTTGGGACCCCCCTTTTTTCTCGGCCCCCCCTTGATGAACACCCCCCAAATTTTCAGGGGCTGCTCAGAAACAAAATGTGCCATTTTCCTTAAAATTTCAGCCAATTCCGTCCACAAACGCCAAAGTTATTAGACATAGAAGTTTCGAAAATCCCATAGAGAAAAAATCCTAACTATATATACCTACTGGTGACTGGTGGATATATATATATATATATATATATATATATATATATATATATATATATATATATTACCTACTGGCTATCGCCAGTAGGTATATATAGTTAGAATTTTTTCCCTATGGGACTTTTGAAAATTCTATGTCTAATAACTTTGGCGTTTGTGGACGGAATCGGCTGAAATTTTCAGGAAAATGGCACATTTTGTTTCTGAGCAGCCCCTGAAAATTTGGTGGGGTTTCGTCAAGGGGGGGCTGAGAAAAAAGGGGGGTCCCAAAACACGTTTTTTGCATTGAGTTTTCCATAGGGCGGTTGGACTCACTTTTAGCTCGAACGGCTGAATGGATTTGCACGAAACTTGGCAAAATTGTAGGGACTGTTAGCCCGATGTGCCTTTGCTAGGTCTCAATATATGTGCTCCAGTAGTTTTTGAGAAATTAACGTTCAAACCAAGATATATATCTGTAACAGCGCTCTGGGCAGCGATCCGGTCCGCTTACTTTTCGCTTATCGGAACTTTGCGCGCAGAAAGCTGATTGGCTCTCCGGTGTCTGTCAACATTCTAAACAGTCCGGAGCGGACGCCATCTTGTCTCTCGGTAGGATCGAGAGAGAAGAAGAGGTGGAAAACGAAGGGGGAATTTAATGAAAGGGGGCAAGGTATCCCCCTCTTGACCCCCTAGGAATGTTGTTGGGGTTATTAAAGGGTCCCGTGGGGAAAATAAAAAAAAAATGATTTTTCACGGTAGAAGCGCGGCCGCGAACTGGTAGCGAAACGGGAATTCGCCATTTTGTGCTTCGTAAATTAAATTACTAGTTATAAGTGGGTGCGGGAGACGTATCCTAATCCCCTATGTTTCCTGAGGGTGGGTGAGGAGGCTGATATATGTTGATATATCTCTTCCAGCGGCTGTGCGTGAGCTTTTTTTTTTTTTTTGCTGCGTGACAGTCTGGAGCGGCCGCCATCTTGTCTCTCGGTAGGATCGAGAGAGAAGAAAAGGTGAAAAACTAAGGGGGAATTTAATGAAAGGGGGCAAGGTATCCCCCTCTTGACCCCCTAGGAATGTTGTTGGGGTTATTAAAGGGTCCCGTGGGGAAAAAAAAAAAATGATTTTTCACGGTAGAAGCGCTTCACGGGCCGCGAACTGGGCCGCAAACTGGTAGCGAAACGGGAATTCGCCATTTTGTGCTTCGTTAATTAAAGTACTAGGTATAAGGGGGTGCGGGAGACATATCCTAATCCCCTATGTTTCCTGAGGGTGGCTGAGGAGGCTGATATATGTTGATACATCTCTTCCAGCGGCTGCGCCATCTTGCCTTTTTTCGAATGCCACAATTTTGTCGTGCACGGCAGCCATTTTAGATGCCAGGCTGGTTCCAGGCTATCACCTAACCCTGCGGATGTAGTTTATGGCCCCAGCTGTAGAGAATTCAGACATGCCAATCCTCCTGATTCAGGCGTGTGAGTACTGATTTCAGTGCTAGTCTCCCGCCTCCCGATTTCTGCAAGCAAAAACCCGGGGGCATATTACGAACAACTAGCGATAATTTTTGTCTCTAACTTGTTTAGAGACAAAAATTATCGCCGCACATCGGCGATTTTTATCGCAGATAAACCTTGCTATTATCGCAGAAAAGTCAGCGATATTCATGTATTATCGACCTAATGCTCTTAGCCATGTTATCCACCTCCCATTGGATAACATGGCTAAGAACTGCTCAGGGCAGGTGTTAGATTTTGGAGATATTCGCGCTTAGCGCGAATATCTCCAAAAGTTGGTAATAGAAGGTAGCGATGTTAGGGACTGTTTCCAGTCGCTAACATCTTGGCACGCCACTTTGCATGTCATTAGTGATAAGTATCACTGACATGCAAAGCGGGGCCCAAGATGGTCGCTATCTCCTTTTAGCTGTCACTAACTGGTGTTAGCGACAGCTTGATAATAGGGAAATAATTTTATCTCCGCTTTCATGGTTTTTAAAGCCAAAAAAGCGGAGATAAACCCCCTTGATAATATGCCCCACGATTCCTTGGGGGTTTCAGCTGACAGGGCTTGGTATTGTGTTACATGGTAATTTTTCCAGGAAACGTCAGAGGGTCGATGCAGGGCTTCTAGAAGAGGTGATAAACCATTTAAGCCTCATGAACAAGCGCATGGTCTTTTAAAGATTTGTGAAGTACTCGGGGCGGCGGTGTGTGTGTGCCCTCTTTCAGGAGCGGGCGGGGGGGCACTGCCAGCAACTTGCCAGGTCAGGTAGTGTTCAACACGTGCATCACCCTTTCTCTGCCTGCTATTGCGCTCCATGCTTCGGAAAGGTAAGAAAAAGAACGTGCATTTGAGTTTGAAATGTCCGATCCTGCAGCAGCACACTTCCAAAGCCCACACATGACAATAACCCGATTCAAGGCCCCATTCACCCGTTTTTAAAAAAATAGATAACACTCCAACAAAGTAAGGTTATAAAACTTTATTAACTACTAACTTTAACAAACGGAACAAAAACTAAAAACATTTAAACATTTCTCAACACAAAAAGCAACAATGGTTAGAAGCTGTCTTTTGTGCGAATAGTCCCAAGGCAGCACAACGTGCAGAGTTCTGGACGGCACCCAGGTGATGTCGCCTGGGTGCCGCACTGGTTTAGGGATCCTACAATGCTGCTCCGAAAATTGGCGTGGGGCGTCCCGGGTGGGGCGGGGGGAGGCCTCGTCAGTAGCTGTCTGTTGTGCGAATAGTCCCAAGGCAGCACAACGTGCAGAGTTCTGGACGGCACCCAGGTGATGTCGCCTGGGTGCCGCACTGGTTTAGGGATCCTACAATGCAGCACAGAAAAACAGCGTGGGGCGTCCCGGGTGGTGCGGGGGGAGGCCTCGTCAGTAGCGGTCTGTGTCCAGTGTCACATGGCTGACACAACATGTACGACAGGCACCCAGGTGATGTCCAGTAAACTGCTGCACTGGTTTTGGTATCCTACAATGCTGCTCCGAAAATTGGCGTGCGGCGGCCCGGGGGGGGCGTGGGGGAGCCGGCGTGAACGGGCCTCCCCAGGTGGCGGCCATCTAGCTGAGTTGCGCTCGCTCTTGCGGCCACAGCGTCTCGCTCACCATGTTGTTGAGTTGCTCCCACTCTTGCAGTGCAGCGATAGGCGGCTGCCACATGGCTCTTAAAATGGCGGACAGCTCCTCGGTTTTAGGCCTGGTCCACTGAAATGGTCCTGGGACACTTTGGAACTCGGACGCTTGCCTGCTAGGGCTTGGGTTCCATTCTCGAAAAGCGTCCCCTCAGCCGTGAAGATTGTATAAAAGTCTTGGGGGCCCCGACTCCCGCAGGCTTCCGGTGGGGAGCGGCTGCCATGATTGCTCGCGGAATGACCACGACGGAGCCACGAGATGGTGGTGCTCTCATGCTGACGCCAGCTTCAGTCTGAATGATCCAGAAACAAGGTGGGGCTTTCATCGTTTGGGAAAAAAAAATGTTCTAAACCAATGAAAAGTGTTATTTTTAGGTCATATGACCAAGCCTTCCATCTTTAGGAAACCAAAAGTAAAATGAACCAATGAAAAGTTTTATAAACAAGTCACATGACCTGTTATGCGACATAGGGCTACAAAAAGCGTAGAAAATCCGTTGGCACGTGAGGCGGCGTCAGTAGCGGACCGATGTGCGAATAGGCCGAAGGCAGCACAACGCGCCGAGATCTGGATGGCACCGAGGTGGTGTCCAGCAAATTGCCGCACTAGTGTGGCCATCCTACAATGCTGCGCCGAAAGACGGCGTGTCCAGCTGAGTTGCGGTCACTGTTGCGGTACAGTGACTCGAACGCGCCGAGATCCGGATGGCACCGAGGTGGTGTCCAGCAAATTGCCGCACTGGTGTGGCCATCCTACAATGCTGCGCCGAAAGACGGCGTGTCCAGCTGAGTTGCGGTCACTCTTGCGGTACAGTGACTCGAACGCGCCGAGATCCGGATGGCGCCGAGGTGGTGTCCAGCAAATTGCCGTACTGGTGTGGCCATCCTACAATGCTGCGCCGAAAGACGGCGTGTTCAGCTGAGTTCCGGTCACTCTTCCGGCACAGTGACTCGAACGCGCTGAGATCCGGATGGCACCGAGGTGGTGTCCAGCAAGTGGCTGCACTGGTGTGGCCATCCTACAATGCTGCGCCGAAAGTCGGCGTGGGGTGCCCCGTTGGCTTATGAGGTGATGTCAGTAGTGGACTGATGTGTGAATAGGTCGGAACCAGCACAAGGCGCCAAGATCCGAATGGCAAGTCCTGGATGTTGAGTGCCTCAGTTGAGATTTCTGAGCAGTGCTTGTAGGACTGTCTGAAGCTTATTTGCACCTGTTGCAGCTTCACTAGGTCCGGCGGAACTTTTTGCCTTTTCCTTTCTGCTTCTTTTCCTACAATGCGTTTCATCTGAAGACACGACCAGGTCCCTGAATGTGTGCAGGGGGACGCTATTGATTGAATGAACGCGCCGAGATCTGGATGGCACCGAGGTGGTGTCCAGCAAATTGCCGCACTGGTGTGGCCATCCTACAATGCTGCGCCGAAAGTCGGCGTGGGGTGCCCCGTTGGTTTATGAGGTGATGTCAGTAGTGGACCGATGTGTGAATAGGTCGGAACCAGCACAAGGCGCCCTGCACTGTTGAGCCTTTTTCAATGTCTGTTTTTTGTTGTTTCCCCTCCATCAAAAACAAAACAAAAATACAAGGCGCCAAGATCCGAATGGCAAGTCCTGGATGTTGAGTGCCTCAGTTGAGAGTTCTGAGCAGTGCTTGTAAGACTGTCTGAAGCTTATTTGCACCTGCTGCAGCTTCACTAGGTCCGGCGGAACTTTTTTCCTTTTCCTTTCTGCTTCTTTTCCTACAATGCGTTTCATCTGAAGACACGACCAGGTCCCTGAATGTGTGCAGGGGGACGCTATTGATTGAATGAAAATGGCGGCTTGACACAAAGCTGACTCAAGCGTTACTGTTGGTGCTATACAGACAAAAATTGGTTTTCAGTTTGTACATTCTTCAGGTTTTTTTTTTCCATCCAAGTCTGATTGAGAGTTTGTAGAAAAATGGCTTCAGATTTTCCACATACTACTCTTGAACATTCTTCCTAAATGTAACAATGTGAAACTCACTAGGAGAACGGCTGTTTCTGTTTCCTTTCAAAATGCTGCCACCAATATTTTCTGAATGGAAGACACCATCTTGTAGCATAAAGGGCCGAAAGGGGTTCTGGTCTGGCCGATGGTTGGTGGAGACATTTTGACTATATCTTGGACCTGCCCGGCCTCGCCCAAAATGGCGCCGGTATAAATGGGACTCGTAACTCTTTGCCCGCAAATGTATATCTAGAAAATGTTATTGTAAGTGGCCCTGTCGTATTTTAATTACAAAATGTACGTCCACCGATTCCGCAACTGTTAGACACCTTTGTTCTTGTCACCTAATGGCCCGCTCGTTACGTTCTTCTACAGTGTAAATGTCTCCTCATCATATACGATTTCAGTTTGCTCCGTGGCCGGCCCACGTGGTTATAGGCCCGTATTTGTATACTGACATTTTCACAATAAAGGTTTTTAAAACAAAACACGGTAGTAGTATTTTCATTTGTAAAGTTTTTACTTTTAGTGACTGTTTTCGAATCAGTAAAAGGCAAGTGAAATAAAGCAGTCCAATTACATGACGGATAAAAGGTATAATATGTAGGAACGCAGTAAAGATAAATGGTGAAGGGCAGTTGTGTTTTTCATGTCTGCAACATAAAGTGATCGATAAGAATCTGATAATCAGGCGTATCGGCGACTAAGACAGCAGGCCGAATCTCTTTTACTCAACGGCTCCGTCATGGAAGGAAGAAACGCCCTCTTTCTCGAAAAAGGAATATATTTTACTTGCAAGACAGTTGTAAATTTTCCGGGAAAGTACATTAGCCTGGAATATTATAACATATGTTTGAAAAAAAAATATTGTTCGAAAATAATAAAAAGCGTAATTTTTAGGTCATATGACCAAGCTTTTCATCATTAAATTAACAAAAGTAAAATGAACCAATGAAAAGTTTTATTAACAAGTCACATGACCTGTTATGCTTACGTTACGCGCTGCGCGCCGCGCCTCGGATCACTTCCGGGTGCGCTAACGCTGCGTGTCATAAAACGCATTACGCGACAACGTAGGTCAAGAATATAGTCTAAATGTCTCCACCAACCAGCGTTCAGAACACAACCCCTTTCAGCAGTCCAAAAAGTTCTGTTAAATGACAACAGAGGGGACAGGCAACAAGAACCATCAGTCAAAGAGGGGAGGGCAAGTTCTTCTCTTCCGGGTCATGTTGGGACGCTACCGGAACTGATCGAATTGGTAGTCTACAGTGTTTCTGGATGTTTCAGACTAAAGCTGGCGTCAGCATGAGACCACTACCATCTCGTAGCTCCGTCGTGGCCATTCCACGAGCAATCATGGCAGCCGCTCCCCACCAGAAGCCTGCGGGAGTCGGAGGCCCCCAAGACTTTTGTAGAATCTTCACGGCTGAGGGGACGCTTTTCGAGAATGGGACCCAAGCCCTAGCAGACAAGCGTCCGAGTTCCAAGGTGTCCCAGGGCCATTTTAGTGGACCAGGCCCAAAACCGAAGAGCCGGCCGCCATTTTGAGAGTCCTGTGGCAGCCGCCTATCGCTGCACCGCAAGAGCGGGCACATCTCAACTACATGGTGAGCGAGACGCTGTAGTCGCAAGAGCGGGCGGAAAACAGCTGAATGGCGGAAGAGGCACAGTGTAGCAAAAGCGGGCGGAATGGCAACTAAAACGATAAAGGGGCGCCCCACTACAGCTTGTCTTCAGGTCAAACGGATTGTGGTACAAGGTCCAGAATTGAAGAGTCATCAAAAGGCAAAAAGTTCCGCCGGACCCCGGGAGCCGGCCGCCTATGTCGGGGGCGATCTCAGGCTACACCAGTGCTATAAGACTTGGGGAGGGTGTCGGAGCCAAGCGTCTTCTCCGAGTCCATGGCCATCACACCGCCCCTCAGGGGCCTCCGTCAAGCTGTTTAGGAAGGTAACATATCACATTGTTTTCTAATGCAGTCAGGTCCACAAACGACACTCACTTACTTTGAGAATAGTGAAGCTGCAATAGGTGGAAATAAGCTTCAGACAGTGTTACAAGCACTGCTCAGAGCTCTTAACTATGGCACCCAACATCCAGAACTTATGCTATTTGAGAATGGTAGTGACATCGAAGCATCTCAGGGACCAAAACCATTAACGTACTTTCACGTATGAAAATCTTACTTGGGGAGGGGGCAGGAGCGAAGCGCCCCCTCCCAGTCAGCGCCACCACACCGTATGTTGAAAATCTGAAGCCATCGTTCTACAAAGTCAACCAAACTTGGATTGAAAAATCTAGAAAAAAGTACAAACTGAAAACCAGTTTTGGTCTGCATAGCATCAGTAACAACGTTTGAGTCAGCTTTGTGTCAAGCCGCCATTTTGATTCAACAAAGCACAGGCATTGAAAAAGGCTGAAATTCAGAACTCTAAACTATGGCACCCAACATCCAGGAGCTTGCTATCCGGATCTTGGAGCCTTGTGCTGTTTTCGATCTATTCACACATCGGTCCACTACTGACATCATCTTATAGACCAACGTTATGTAAATAGTTTTTTAATAAAATGTTTTACCCTGTTTCTTTGCTGGTGTGTTGTCTATATTTTTAATATTTGCATAGGGTTTGTCGTTATTTTGTGCGGGATGGGTGATGGAGCCGAGCTGTCTTGCAGCCCTCATGGTGTGGAGCTCAGTTCATCTCACTATTTTCGTATTTCTCAAGAAGGGTTGTTCCTAATATTTCTATTTTAGCGAGGTCAAAAAGAGATCCAATTAGTGGCCTACTGATTTTGTTCGATTACTTTTATTTTTTTACACGATTTTTCACTATCTGCAAAGACTAAACAGAGTATTGCGACTTTGTGCTTGTTTGTAAATAGAGAATGATCCAAAGAGAACCAATTCTAAAACAGTAAATGCTTGGACAACAATCAATCAAATGGAGAGACAAGGAGGCACGACGGATTACAACGGGGGTAAAGGCCTGCGTTAACTACCCTTCAGTATCTGCAAAGAGAGAGTACTACTAAGGCAAAAGAGGGGAGGGGGGGGGGCAGCGTTCAAAGCACATCAGCGTGCATAAATACGAAAATGTTTTTATCTATCACATACTTGACATTTTAAAGCTTTTCATATTTGCTATTAAAAAACCAATGAAATTCACAGAAAAAACCATAGGTTATAGTGGATATATAGTTAGGAATTTGCATTTACAAAACCTTGAAAATTCAATGAAAAAACCATAGGTTATAGGCCATATATAGTTAGGAATTAGCATTTACAAAACCTTATTTTACTCGCATAAAACCATTGAAATTCCATATATAGTTAGCTAACTATAAGCGCTAACTATATATCGCGCACCCGCAATCCACTGCTGATGATGTCACATATTACATCATTCATGACATGGTCAGTGACATCACTGATGACATCACTGATGACATCTCAAATGACATCACTGATGACAACTCAAATGATATCAATGATGACATCTCAAATGACATCACTGATGACATCACTGATGACAACTCAAATGACATCACTGATGACATCTCATTTGTCATCACTGATCACATCACTCATGTGATAATACAATGAACCTCTTCAGACTCTAATATAACCTTACATACACTCAGTATAAACAGACACTCACAGACTGTCACTCATCCATGGAGTTACTCACACACCTAGTCAGTCATGCAAAGAATCAATCACACCTCCATTTCCTCAACTATACAGTTATACACATCTTACTTATTCAAACATATAATAACACATATTTACTCTCTTATATAATCCCTGATACAAGCTCACAGTGATCGATACAGCCACTCACACATTCACTGGCTCTTATGTTCAGTTATTTATATATCTCAACTCTCACATGTATTGTGTTTTACATACGTACTTACGTGCACATGTAGCAATGAGAAATCCATTCACTCACCAACACACCCATGCACAGTCAACCGCCCATATAGCTGTTTCCACATGCACTCTTGAACTCATACTCCTAGTGAATCAACTGCTTACACATCTATGCACAGAGTCACGCACCTCCCAGCCACCCACACACACACTCAGCCTCCCATTCAAATACTTGGGCAACCAATCAATAACCCATATGGCCACTCTTATAGCTACTGATCAACACATGCAGCAGCTTACACAACAACAAACATACTGATGCACGAATTAAGACAGTTTAGTCACTAACCCATGTACTCAGTGAGACACATTTAATCACTCACTCATACAGTCAGTCATGCACCTACTAAATTCTTCATCCAGACACTTATACATCCACTCATTCTTCAATATGTGAAACATATTTAAACTTTACAGACACATACAATCACTGGATGTTGTGATCAGTGATGTCATCAGTGATGTCATTTGAGATGTCATCAGTGATGTCATCAGTGATGTCACTGACCATGTCATGAATGATGTAATATGTGACATCATCAGCAGTGGATTGCGGGTGCGCGATATATAGTTAGCGCTTATAGTTAGCTAACTATATATGGAATTTCAATGGTTTTATGCGAGTAAAATAAGGTTTTGTAAATGCTAATTCCTAACTATATATGGCCTATAACCTATGGTTTTTTCATTGAATATATATATATATACATATACATATATATATATATATACATATATATATATATATATTCATTGAAAAAACTATAGGTTATAGACCATATATAGTTAGGGATTAGCATTTACAAAACCTTATTTTACTTGCACAAAACCATTGAAATTCCATATATAGTTAGTTGCACTAACTATATATCGCGCACCCGCAATCCACTGCTAATGATGTCACATATTACATCATTCATGACATGGTCAGTGACATCACTGATGACATTTGAGATGTCATCAGTGATGTCATCAGTGATGTCACTGACCATGTCGTGAATGATGTAATATGTGACATCATTAGCAGTGGATTGCGGGTGCGCGATATATAGTTAGTGCAACTAACTATATATGGAATTTCAATGGTTTTGTGCAAGTAAAATAAGGTTTTGTAAATGCAAATTCCTAACTATATATGGTCTATAACCTATGGTTTTTTCAGTGAATTTCATTGGTTTTTTAAAAGCTAATATCTATAGCTGTAAAATATATTCTTTATTACGTGACGTATCACATAGCCCGTAGGACGCCTCATGACGCATCGCATAACCGTGACGTATCGTCTCTGCAGCGCAAACAAAACCCGTAACGTAAGCGCGCCAGAGCACGCTTAAAGATATATATATATATTTTTTAACCTTAATTAGACAAAATCCACACGTGCACATATCACAAACGTTCCAAAAACACAATATGTCGGACTCCGGTTACGCTGCCGGTTAGCTGCCCGGTTAACGTACCGGGAAGCACCTCTACCGCGAAAAATCGAATTTTTTTTTTCTTTTGCCCTGCGGGGAACTTTAATAGCCCCCTCATCAATCCTAGGGGTTCAGGAGGGGTCTACCTTACCCCTTTCCTTCATTTACACCTTTTTTTTTTCCACCTCTTGTCTCTCGATCCCACCGAGAGACAAGATGGCGGCCGCTCCAGACTTTTTACAATGTTAACAGCCAATCAGCTTCTCCTCAGACTCCCGTTACGCTGCCGGTTAGCTGCCCAGTTAGCTGCCCGGTTCGTGTACCGGGACGGGCCTCTAAGGCGAAAAATCGCATTTTTTTTTTTTTGCCCTGTGTGGCTCTATAATATCCCCCTCATCAATCCTAGGGGGTCAGAAGGGGTCTACCTTGCCCCCTTTCCTTCATTTCCCCCTTTGTTTTGGCCTCCTCTTGTCTCTCGATCCTACCGAGAGACAAGATGGCGGCCGCTCCGGACTGTTTACAATGTTGACAGCCAATCAGCTACTCCTCAGACTCCCGTTACACTGCCGGTTAGCTGCCCGGTTAGCTGCCCGGTTAGCTGCCTGGTTCGCGTACCATGACGCGTCTCTACGGCGAAAAAAATCGGATTTTTTTTTTTTTTCTTTTTGCCCCGCGTGGCTCTATAATATCCCCCTCATCAATCCTAGGGGGTCAGAAGGGGTCTACCTTGCCCCCTTTCCTTCATTTCCCCCTTTGTTTTGGCCTCCTCTTGTCTCTCGATCCTACCGAGAGACAAGATGGCGGCCGCTCCGGACTGTTTAGAATGTTGACAGACACCGGAGAGCCAATCAGCTTCGCTTCGCAAAGTTCCGTTACGCGAAAAGTACGCGAACCGGAGCGCTGCCCGGAGCGCTGTCACAGATATATATCTTATTTTGAACGTTAATTTCTCAAAATCCACAGGAGCACATATATTGAGACCTAGCAAAGGCACATCGGGCTAACAGTCCCTACAACTTTGCCAAGTTTCGTGCAAATCCATTCAGCCGTTCGAGCTAAAAGTGAGGCCAACCGCCCTATGGAAAAATGAATGGGAAAAACGCGTTTTGGGACCCCCCTTTTTTCTCGGCCCCTCCTTGACGAACCCCCCCAAATTTTTAGGGGCTGCTCAGAAACAAAATGTGCCATTTTCCTGAAAATTTCAGCCAATTCCATCCACAAACGCCAAAGTTATTAGACATAGAATTTTCAAAAATCCCATAGAGAAAAAATCCTAACTATATATACCTACTGGCTATCGCCAGTAGGTAATATATATATATATATATATATATATATATATATATATATATATTACCTACTGGCTATCGCCAGTAGGTATATATAGTTAGGATTAATTCCCTATGGCATTTCTGAAAATTCTATGTCTAATAACTTTGGCGTTTGTGGACGGAATCGGCTGAAATTTTCAGGAAAATGGCACATTTTGTTTCTGAGCAGCCCCTAAAAATTTGGGGGGGTTTCGTCAAGGGGGGGCCGAGAAAAAAGGGGGGTCCCAAAACGCGTTTTTCCCATGTTAATTTCCATAGGGCGGTTGGACTCACTTTTAGCTCGAACGGCTGAATGGATTTGCACGAAACTTGGCAAAATTGGAGGGACTGTTAGCCCGATGTGCCTTTGCTAGGTCTCAATATATGTGCTTCAGTGGATTTTGAGAAATTAACGTTCAAATCAAGATATATATCTGTAACAGCGCTCTGGGCAGCGATCCGGTCCGCTTACTTTTCGCGAAACGGAACTTTGCGCGCAGAAAGCTGATTGGCTCTCCGGTGTCTGTCAACATTCTAAACAGTCCGGAGCGGCCGCCATCTTGTCTCTCGGTAGGATCGAGAGAGAAGAAGAGGTGAAAAACGAAAGGGGAATTTAATGAAAGGGGGCAAGGTATCCCCCTCTTGACCCCCTAGGAATGTTGTTGGGGTTATTAAAGGGTCCCGTGGGGAAAAAAAAAAAAAAATGATTTTTCACGGTAGAAGCGCTTCACGGGCCGCGAACTGAGCCGCAAACTGGTAGCGAAACGGGAATTCGCCATTTTGTGCTTCGTTAATTAAATTACTAGGTATAAGTGGGTGCGGGAGACGTATCCTAATCCCCTATGTTTCCTGAGGGTGGCTGAGGAGGCTGATATATGTTGATACATCTCTTCCAGCGGCTGTGCGTGAGCTTTTTTTTTTTTTGCTGCGTGACAGTCCGGAGCGGCCGCCATCTTGTCTCTCGGTAGGATCGAGAGAGAAGAAAAGGTGAAAAACTAAGGGGGAATTTAATGAAAGGGGGCAAGGTATCCCCCTCTTGACCCCCTAGGAATGTTGTTGGGGTTATTAAAGGGTCCCGTGGGGAAAATAAAAAAAAATGATTTTTCACGGTAGAAGCGCTTCACGGGCCGCGAACTGGGCCGCAAACTGGTAGCGAAACGGGAATTCGCCATTTTGTGCTTCGTTAATTAAAGTACTAGGTATAAGGGGGTGCGGGAGACGTATCCTAATCCCCTATGTTTCCTGAGGGTGGCTGAGGAGGCTGATATATGTTGATACATCTCTTCCAGCGGCTGCGCCATCTTGCCTTTTTTCCAATGCCACAATTTTGTCGTGCACGGCAGCCATTTTAGATGCCAGGCTGGTCCCAGGCTATCACCTAACCCTGCGGATGTAGTTTATGGCCCCAGCTGTAGAGAATTCAGACATGCCAATCCTCCCGATTCAGGCGTGTGACTACTGATTTCAGTGCTAGTCTCCCGCCTCCCGATTTCTGCAAGCAAAAACCCGGGGGCATATTACGAACAACTAGCGATAATTTTTGTCTCTAACTTGTTTAGAGACAAAAATTATCGCCGTACATCGGCGATTTTTATCGCAGATAAACCTTGCTATTATCGCAGAAAAGTCAGCGATATTCATGTATTATCGAGCAAATGCTCTTAGCCATGTTATCCACCTCCCATTGGATAACATGGCTAAGAACTGCTCAGGGCAGGTGTTAGATTTTGGAGATATTCGCGCTTAGCGCGAATATCTCCAAAAGTTGGTAATAGAAGGTAGCGATGTTAGGGACTGTTTCCAGTCGCTAACATCTTGGCACGCCACTTTGCATGTCATTAGTGATAAGTATCACTGACATGCAAAGCGGGGCCCAAGATGGTCGCTATCTCCTTTTAGCTGTCACTAACTGGTGTTAGCGACAGCTTGGTAATAGGGAGATAATTTTATCTCCGCTTTCAAGGCTTTTAAAGCCAAAAAAGCGGAGATAAACCCCCTTGATAATATGCCCCACGATTCCTTGGGGGTTTCAGCTGACAGGGCTTGGTATTGTGTTACATGGTAATTTTTCCAGGAAACGTCAGAGGGTCGATGCAGGGGTTCTAGAAGAGGTGATAAACCATTTAAGCCTCATGAACAAGCGCATGGTCTTTTAAAGATTTGTGAAGTACTCGGAGCGGCGGTGTGTGTGTTTCCTCTTTCAGGAGCGGGCGGGGGGGCACTGCCAGCAACTTGCCAGGTCAGGTAGTGTTCAACACGTGCATCACCCTTTCTCTGCTTGCTATTGCGCTCCATGCTTCGGAAAGGTAAGAAAAAGAACGTGCATTTGAGTTTGAAATGTCCGATCCTGCAGCAGCACACTTCCAAAGCCCACACATGACAATAACCCGATTCAAGGCCCCATGGCTGGCACAACATGTACGACAGGCACCCAGGTGATGTCCAGTAAACTGCCGCACTGGTTTTGGTATCCTACAATGCTGCTCCGAAAATTGGCGTGCGGCGGCCCGGGGGGGGGCGTGGGGGTGGCGGCGTGAACGGGCCTCCCCAGGTGGCGGCCATCTAGCTGAGTTGCGCCCGCTCTTGCGGCTACAGCGTCTCGCTCACCATGTTGTTGAGTTGCTCCCACTCTTGCAGTGCAGCGATAGGCGGCTGCCACATGGCTCTTAAAATGGCGGACGGCTCCTCGGTTTTGGGCCTGGTCCACTGAAATGGCCCTGGGACACTTTGGAACTCGGACGCTTGCCTGCTAGGGCTTGGGCTCCATTCTCGAAAAGCGTCCCCTCAGCCGTGAAGATTGTACAAAAGTCTTGGGGGCCCCCGACTCCCGCAGGCTTCCGGTGGGGAGCGGCTGCCATGATTGCTCGCGGAATGACCACGACGGAGCCACGAGATGGTGGTGCTCTCATGCTGACGCCAGCTTCAGTCTGAATGATCCAGAAACAAGGTGGGGCTTTCATCGTTTGGGAAAAAAAAATGTTCTAAACCAATGAAAAGTGTTATTTTTAGGTCATATGACCAAGCCTTCCATCTTTAGGAAACCAAAAGTAAAATGAACCAATGAAAAGTTTTATAAACAAGTCACATGACCTGTTATGCGGCATAGGGCTACAAAAAGCGTAGAAAATCCGTTGGCACGTGAGGCGGCGTCAGTAGCGGACCGATGTGCGAATAGGCCGAAGGCAGCACAACGGGCCGAGATCCGGATGGTACCGAGGTGGTGTCCAGCAAATTGCCGCACTGGTGTGGCCATCCTACAATGCTGCGCCGAAAGACGGCGTGTCCAGCTGAGTTGCGGTCACTGTTGCGGTACAGTGACTCGAACGCGCCGAGATCCGGATGGCACCGAGGTGGTGTCCAGCAAATTGCCGCACTGGTGTGGCCATCCTACAATGCTGCGCCGAAAGACGGCGTGTCCAGCTGAGTTGCGGTCACTGTTGCGGTACAGTGAGTCGAACGCGCCGAGATCTGGATGGCCCCGATGTTGTGTCCAGCAAGTTGCCGCACTGGTGTGGCCATCCTACAATGCTGCGCCGAAAGTCGGCGTGGGGTGCCCCGTTGGCTTATGAGGTGATGTCAGTAGTTGACCGATGTGTGAATAGGTCGGAACCAGCACAAGGCGCCAAGATCCGAATGGCAAGTCCTGGATGTTGAGTGCCTCAGTTGAGAGTTCTGAGCAGATAAACCTTGCTATTATCGCAGAAAAGTCAGCGATATTCATGTATTATCGAGCAAATGCTCTTAGCCATGTTATCCACCTCCCATTGGATAACATGGCTAAGAACTGCTCAGGGCAGGTGTTAGATTTTGGAGATATTCGCGCTTAGCGCGAATATCTCCAAAAGTTGGTAATAGAAGGTAGCGATGTTAGGGACTGTTTCCAGTCGCTAACATCTTGGCACGCCACTTTGCATGTCATTAGTGATAAGTATCACTGACATGCAAAGCGGGGCCCAAGATGGTCGCTATC
The DNA here is from genome assembly GCF_964263255.1 of Lissotriton vulgaris. NCBI lineage: Eukaryota > Metazoa > Chordata > Amphibia > Caudata > Salamandridae > Lissotriton > Lissotriton vulgaris. The sequence continues at coordinate 38,152 of NW_028250951.1, read as the reverse complement.
TCCTTTTAGCTGTCACTAACTGGTGTTAGCGACAGCTTGGTAATAGGGAGATAATTTTATCTCCGCTTTCAAGGCTTTTAAAGCCAAAAAAGCGGAGATAAACCCCCTTGATAATATGCCCCACGATTCCTTGGGGGTTTCAGCTGACAGGGCTTGGTATTGTGTTACATGGTAATTTTTCCAGGAAACGTCAGAGGGTCGATGCAGGGGTTCTAGAAGAGGTGATAAACCATTTAAGCCTCATGAACAAGCGCATGGTCTTTTAAAGATTTGTGAAGTACTCGGAGCGGCGGTGTGTGTGTTTCCTCTTTCAGGAGCGGGCGGGGGGGCACTGCCAGCAACTTGCCAGGTCAGGTAGTGTTCAACACGTGCATCACCCTTTCTCTGCTTGCTATTGCGCTCCATGCTTCGGAAAGGTAAGAAAAAGAACGTGCATTTGAGTTTGAAATGTCCGATCCTGCAGCAGCACACTTCCAAAGCCCACACATGACAATAACCCGATTCAAGGCCCCATTCACCCGTTTTAAAAAAAATAGATAACACTCCAACAAAGTAAGGTTATAAAACTTTATTAACTATTAACTTTAACGAACGGAACAAAAACTAAAAACATTTAAACATTTCTCAACACAAAAAGCAACAATGGTTAGAAGCTGTCTTTTGTGCGAATAGTCCCAAGGCAGCACAACGTGCAGAGTTCTGGACGGCACCCAGGTGATGTCGCCTGGGTGCCGCACTGGTTTAGGGATCCTACAATGCAGCACAGAAAAACAGCGTGGGGCGTCCCGGGTGGTGCGGGGGGAGGCCTCGTCAGTAGCGGTCTGTGTCCAGTGTCACATGGCTGGCACAACATGTACGACAGGCACCCAGGTGATGTCCAGTAAACTGCCGCACGGCGTGTCCAGCTGAGTTGCGGTCACTGTTGCGGTACAGTGAGTCGAACGCGCCGAGATCTGGATGGCCCCGATGTTGTGTCTAGCAAGTTGCCGCACTGGTGTGGCCATCCTACAATGCTGCGCCGAAAGTCGGCGTGGGGTGCCCCGTTGGCTTATGAGGTGATGTCAGTAGTGGACCGATGTGTGAATAGGTCGGAACCAGCACAAGGCGCCAAGATCCGAATGGCAAGTCCTGGATGTTGAGTGCCTCAGTTGAGAGTTCTGAGCAGTGCTTGTAAGACTGTCTGAAGCTTATTTGCACCTGCTGCAGCTTCACTAGGTCCGGCGGAACTTTTTTCCTTTTCCTTTCTGCTTCTTTTCCTACAATCCGTTTCATCTGAAGACACGATCAGGTCCCTGAATGTGTGCAGGGGGACGCTATTGATTGAATGAAAATGGCGGCTTGACACAAAGCTGACTCAAGCGTTACTGTTGGTGCTATACAGACAAAAATTGGTTTTCAGTTTGTACATTCTTCAGGTTTTTTTTATCCATCCAAGTCTGATTGAGAGTTTGTAGAAAAATGGCTTCAGATTTTCCACATACTACTCTTCAACATTCTTCCTAAATGTAACAATGTGAAACTCACTAGGAGAACGGCTGTTTCTGTTTCCTTTCAAAATGCTGCCAACAATATTTTCTGAATGGAAGACACCATCTTGTAGCATAAAGGGCCGAAAGGGGTTCTGGTCTGGCCGATGGTTGGTGGAGACATTTTGACTATATCTTGGACCTGCCTGGCCTCGCCCAAAATGGCGCCGGTATAAATGGGACTCGTAACTCCTTGCCCGCAAATGTATATCTAGAAAATGTTATTGTAAGTGGCCCTGTTCTATTTTAATTACAAAATGTATGTCCACCGATTCCGCAACTGTTAGACACCTTAGTACTTGCAACCTAATGGCCCGCTCGTTACGTTCCTCTACAGTGTAAATGTCTCCTCATCATATACGATTTCAGTTTGCTCCGTGGCCGGCCCACGTGGTTATAGGCCCGTATTTGTATACTGACATTTTCACAATAAAGGTTTTTAAAACAAAACACGGTAGTAGTATTTACATTGGTAAAGTTTTTACTTTTAGTCACTGTTTTCGAATCAGTAAAAGGCAAGTGAAATAAAGCAGTCCAATTACATGACGGATAAAAGGTATAATATGTAGGAACGCAGTAAAGATAAATGGTCAAGGGCAGTTGTGTTTTTCATGTCTGCAACATAAAGTGATCGATAAGAATCTGATAATCAGGCGTATCGGCGACTAAGACAGCAGGCCGAATCTCTTTTACTCAACGGCTCCGTCATGGAAGGAAGAAACGCCCTTTTTCTCGAAAAAGGAATATATTTTACTTGCAAGACAGTTGTAAATTTTCCGGGAAAGTACATTAGCCTGGAATATTATAACATATGTTTGAAAAAAAAATATTGTTCGAAAATAATAAAAAGCGTAATTTTTAGGTCATATGACCAAGCTTTTCATCATTAAATTAACAAAAGTAAAATGAACCAATGAAAAGTTTTATTAACAAGTCACATGACCTGTTATGCTTACGTTACGCGCTGCGCGCCGCGCCTCGGATCACTTCCGGGTGCGCTAACGCGGCGTGTCATAAAACGCATTACGCGACAACGTAGGTCAAGAATATAGTCTAAATGTCTCCACCAACCAGCGTTCAGAACACAACCCCTTTCAGCAGTCCAAAAAGTTCTGTTAAATGACAACAGAGGGGACAGGCAACAAGAACCATCAGTCAAAGAGGGGAGGGCAAGTTCTTCTCTTCCGGGTCATGTTGGGGCGCTACCGGAACTGATCGAATTGGTAGTCTATAGTGTTTCTGGATGTTTCAGACTAAAGCTGGCGTCAGCATGAGACCACTACCATCTCGTAGCTCCGTCGTGGCCATTCCACGAGCAATCATGGCAGCCGCTCCCCACCAGAAGCCTGCGGGAGTCGGAGGCCCCCAAGACTTTTGTAGAATCTTCACGGCTGAGGGGACGCTTTTCGAGAATGGGACCCAAGCCCTATCAGGGAAGCGTCCGAGTTCCAAGGTGTCCCAGGGCCATTTTAGTGGACCAGGCCCAAAACCGAAGAGCCGGCCGCCATTTTGAGAGTCCTGTGGCAGCCGCCTATTGCTGCACCGCAAGAGCGGGCGCAACTCAACTACATGGTGAGCGAGACGCTGTAGTCGCAAGAGCGGGCGGTAAACAGCTGAATGGCGGAAGAGGCACAGTGTAGCAAAAGCGGGCGGAATGGCAACTAAAACGATAAAGGGGCGCCCCACTACAGCTTGTCTTCAGGTCAAACGGATTGTGGGACAAGGTCCAGAATTGAAGAGTCATCAAAAGGCAAAAAGTTCCGCCGGACCCCGGGAGCCGGCCGCCTATGTCGGGGGCGATCTCAGGCTACACCAGTGCTATAAGACTTGGGGAGGGTGTCGGAGCCAAGCGTCTTCTCCGAGTCCATGGCCATCACACCGCCTCTCAGGGGCCTCCGTCAAGCTGTTTAGGAAGGTAACATATCACATTGTTTTCTAATGCAGTCAGGTCCACAAACGACACTCACTTACTTTGAGAATAGTGAAGCTGCAGTAGGTGGAAATAAGCTTCAGACAGTGTTACAAGCACTGCTCAGAACTCTTAACTATGGCACCCAACATCCAGAACTTATGCTATTTGAGAATGGCAGTGACATCGAAGCATCTCAGGGACCAAAACCATTAACGTACTTTCACGTATGAAATTCTTACTTGGGGAGGGGGCAGGAGCGAAGCGCCCCCTCCCAGTCAGCGCCACCACACCGTATGTTGAAAATCTGAAGCCATCGTTCTACAAAGTCAACCAAACTTGGATTGAAAAATCTAGAAAAATGTACAAACTGAAAACCAGTTTTGGTCTGCATAGCATCAGTAGCAACGCTTGAGTCAGCTTTGTGTCAAGCCGCCATTTTGATTCAACAAAGCACAGGCATTGAAAAAGGCTGAAATTCAGAACTCTAAACTATGGCACCCAACATCCAGGAGCTTGCCATCCGGATCTTGGAGCCTTGTGCTGCTTTCGATCTATTCACACATCGGTCCACTACTGACATCATCTTATAAACCAACGTTATGTAAATAGTTTTTTAATAAAATGTTTTACCCTGTTTCTTTGCTGGTGTGTTGTCTATATTTTTAATATTTGCATAGGGTTTGTCGTTATTTTGTGCGGGATGGGTGATGGAGCCGAGCTGTCTTGCAGCCCTCATGGTGTGGAGCTCAGTTCATCTCACTATTTTCGTATTTCTCATGAAGGGTTGTTCCTAATATTTCTATTTTAGCGAGGTCAAAAAGAGATCCAATTAGTGGCCTACTGATTTTGCTCGATTACTTTTATTTTTTTACACGATTTTTCACTATCTGCAAAGACTAAACAGAGTATTGCGACTTTGTGCTTGTTTGTAAATAGAGAATGATCCAAAGAGAACCAATTCTAAAACAGTAAATGCTTGGACAACAATCAATCAAATGGAGAGACAAGGAGGCACGACGGATTACAACGGGGGTAAAGGCCTGCGTTAACTACCCTTCAGTATCTGCAAAGAGAGAGTACTACTAAGACAAAAGAGGGGAGGGGGGGGGGGGGTGCAGCGTTCAAAGCACATCAGCGTGCATAAATACGAAAATGTTTTTATCTATCACGTACTTGACATTTTAAAGCTTTTCATATTTGCTATTAAAAAACCAATGAAATTCACAGAAAAAACCATAGGTTATAGTGGATATATAGTTAGGAATTTGCATTTACAAAACCTTGAAAATTCAATGAAAAAACCATTGGTTTTAGGCCATATATAGTTAGGAATTAGCATTTACAAAACCTTATTTTACTCGCATAAAACCATTGAAATTTCATATATAGTTAGAAGCGCTAACTATATATCGCGCACCCTTCAATCCACTGCTGATGATGTCACATATTACATCATTCATGACATGGTCAGTGACATCACTGATGACATCACTGATGACATCTCAAATGACATCACTGATGACATCACTGATGACAACTCAAATGACATCACTGATGACATCTCAAATGACATCACTGATGACATCACTGATGACAACTCAAATGACATCACTGATGACATCTCATTTGTCATCACTGATCACATCACTCATGTGATAATACAATGAACCTCTTCAGACTCTAATATAACCTTACATACACTCAGTATAAACAGACACTCACAGACTGTCACTCATCCATGGAGTTACTCACACACCTAGTCAGTCATGCAAAGAATCAATCACACCTCCATTTCCTCAACTATACAGTTATACACATCTTACTTATTCAAACATATAATAACACATATTTGCTCTCTTATATAATCCCTGATACAAGCTCACAGTGATCGATACAGCCACTCACACATTCACTGGCTCTTATGTTCAGTTATTTATATATCTCAACTCTCACATGTATTGTGTTTTACATACGTACTTACTTGCACATGTAGCAATGAGAAATCCATTCACTCACCAACACACCCATGCACAGTCAACCGCCCATATAGCTGTTTCCACATGCACTCTTGAACTCATACTCCTAGTGAATCAACTGCTTACACATCTATGCACAGAGTCACGCACCTCCCAGCCACCCACACACACACTCAGCCTCCCATTCAAATACTTGGGCAACCAATCAATAACCCATATGGCCACTCTTATAGCTACTGATCAACACATGCAGCAGCTTACACAACAACAAACATACTGATGCACAAATTAAGACAGTTTAGTCACTAACCCATGCACTCAGTGAGACACATTTAATCACTCTTTCATACAGTCAGTCATGCACCTACTAAATTCTTCATCCAGACACTTATACATCCACTCATTCTTCAATATGTAAAACATATTTAAACTTTACAGACACATACAATCACTGGATGTTGTGATCAGTGATGTCATCAGTGATGTCATTTGAGATGTCATCAGTGATGTCATCAGTGATGTCACTGACCATGTCATGAATGATGTAATATGTGACATCATCAGCAGTGGATTGCGGGTGCGCGATATATAGTTAGCGCTTCTAACTATATATGGAATTTCAATGGTTTTATGCGAGTAAAATAAGGTTTTGTAAATGCTAATTCCTAACTATATATGGCCTAAAACCAATGGTTTTTTCATTGAATTTTCAAGGTTTTGTAAATGCAAATTCCTAACTATATATCCACTATAACCTATGGTTTTTTCGGTGAATATATATATATATATATATATATATATATATATATATATATATATATATATATATATATATATATATATATATATATATTCACTGAAAAAACCATAGGTTATAGACCATATATAGTTAGGAATTAGCATTTACAAAACCTTATTTTACTCACATAAAACCATTGAAATTTCATATATAGTTAGTTGCACTAACTATATATCGCGCACCCGCAATCCACTGCTGATCATGTCACATATTACATCATTCATGACATGATCAGTGACATCACTGATGACATCACTGATGACATCACTGATGACATCTCAAATGACATCACTGATGACATCACTGATGACAACATCCAGTGACTGTATGTTTCTTACGTATGTTAGTGAAGTAGTGTGGCTCACTGGTTAGAGGCAGCAGACCCGAGAGCAGAGGCAGGCCCGGGACCAGGGTTCGATTCCCGGCGCGGCAGGTTTCTGGACCAGGGTCAGCGGACTCGATAATTCTCTCGCCTCGGTTCCCACTCTGATCAGCGATCACACTCGGCAACTCTGGGCATTAGCTTGCCTCATCTTCACTAACGGCCCCACCAGACGGCCGGGGATGCCTGGTCTCACCCTGGAGATACCCATTAAGGGACCATCTCTCAGGGAAGCCAGGAAGGGTTTCGCAGCGGTTGAAGTGCCTTGGGACCCTCCGGGTAAGTAGTGCGCTATATAAATGCCTATACATTTCTGAAAAGTCAAAATATGTCTTACACATTGAAGAATGAGTGGATGTATAAGTGTCTGGATGAAGGATTTAGTAGGTGCATGACTGACTGTATGAGTGAGTGATTAAATGTGTCTCACTGAGTGCATGGGTTAGTGACTAAACTGTCTTAATTTGTGCATCATTATGTCTGTTGTTCTGTAAACTGCTGCATGTGTTGAACAGTAGCTTTATGATTAAGTATATGGGTTATTGATTGGTTGCCCAAGTATTTGTATGGGAGAGTGAGTGTGTGTGTGGGTGGCTGTGAGGTGTGTGACTATGTGCATAGATGTGTGAGCAGTTGATTCACTAGATGTATGGGTTCAAAAGTGTATGTGGAAACAGCTGTATGGGCAGTTGACTGTCTGCATTAGTGTATTGGTGAGTGAATGGATATCTCAGTGTTACATGTCAAAGTAAGTACATATGTAAAACACAGTCCATGTAAGAGTTGACATATATGAATAACCGTGCATAAGAGCCAGTGAATGTGTGAGTGGCTGTATGGATCATTGTGAACTTGTATCAGGGATTGTATAACAGAGTAAATATGTGTTAGTAAATGTTTGAATAAGTAAGGTGTGTATAACTGTATAGTTGAGGAAATGGAAGTGTGATTGATTCTTTGCATGACTGACTAGGTGTGTGAGTAACTCCATGGATGAGTGACAGCCTGTGAGTGTCTATTTACTCTGAGTGTATCTAAGATTATATTAGAGTCTGAAGAGGTTCACCGTATTATCACATGAATTATGTCATCAGTGATGTGATCAGTAAGGGAAAATGAGATGTCATCAGTGATGTCATCAGTGATGTCATTTGAGATGTTATCAGTGATGTCATCAGTGATGTCACTGATCATGTCATGAATGATGTAATATGTGACATGATCAGCAGTGGATTGCGGGTGCGCGATATATAGTTAGTGCAACTAACTATATATGAAATTTCAATGGTTTTGAGTGAGTAAAATACGGTTTTGTAAATGCTAATTCCTAACTATATATGGTCTATAACCTATGGTTTTTTCAGTGAATTTTCAAGGTTTTGTAAATGTTAATTCCTAACTATATATGGTCTATAACCTATGGTTTTTTCAGTGAATTTCATTGGTTTTTTAAAAGCTAATATCTGTAGCTGTAAAATGTATTTTTCTTTAAATCCAAAAATATATTTTATATGTTTATTAATAATTTTTTTAAAATATTTTTTTTGTTCGCTCCCGGTTCGCGAACCGGGAAGCTTTCCGTTAGCTCAATTTGATGCCGCGACCCGGTCCGCTAACCGGTAAACGTTCCGTTTGCGCAACTGCCGCGTTAGAAATCAACATCGTGACGCGTCGCGGAAGCGCGACATATCACGTTGTCGCATAATGCGTCTTATGACGCGCCGCGTTAGCGCACCCGGAAGTGCTCCAGACCGCGAACTGAGGCGCGAAGCGCAGCTTCCCGGAAGAGATCCGGGGCGCGGCGCGCAGCGTGTAACATAAGCGGAACAGGTCATGTGACTTGTTAATAAAACTTTTCATTGGTTCATTTCACTTTTGGTTTCCTAATGATGTAAGGCTAGGTCAGGTGACCTAAAAATAACACTTTTCATTGGTTTAGAACTATTTTTTTTCCCAAATGATGAAAGCCCCCACCTTTTTTCTCACTCTGACTTTCAACTTTGTGAAAGGAAGACCTATTTTGCTCAGTGGAAAATGGCTTCACTAGTAGCTTCAGCTGGTGGACCCCCACCACCACCACCACCTCCTCATAGGAAGAGAGGACCACCTCCACAGTTCCTTGCCAACACAGAGGAGGAAGAGGATCAAGAAGAGAAAGAGGAAGAACAGGCACCACAGTTTTTACAAGAGGAGCCCCGGGTATCTCATCATAAAAATAGTTTCATTTGGCAGTTTTTTTCATTTCCTGATGGACAGAAAAAAGTTAATGCTCGTTATGTGACGTGCCTAATATGCAAAGAGGACTTATCTAGAGGCACTAATAAGAAGTATAGTTACGGCAACTATACTATGCACCGTCACATGCAGAGGTGGCATCCTCTAAATTACAGCCGGGCAGAGATGCGTGACCTGCAGGACAACCTACCAACTCCTGTGGCCAGGACATCAACACAGATACCTCTGTCGGGGCCAGAGGCACGGGAAACAGAGCCAAACATACAGGAAAACTTTGTCCACATGAAGATTGTCTGTATATATTGCGGTACCTTACTTTCATGTGCCAATATGAGCATTAACTTAGTAAACAGAGCATTTGAAAATCACAAGTGCTCTAAACGCCCCAAAAAATAATTTTTTTTTTGCTCCTGTTGAGCCCTTTCCAATGCCTGTTTTTTGTTCTTTCCCCTCCAAAAAAACAAAAAAAAACATAAAATTGTTCAAAAAATACAAAAAAAACAAAAAATGTTCAGAAAATTAAAAAAAATATATAAAACAACAAAAACATAAAAAAAGTTCTTTTCAGAACTACCTCCCCTTTATAAAAAAATTGCTAGAATGTTTAGCACTCTGGCAAGCTCTATTTCTTTTGGTTCGCTTTCCGGTTCGCTCGCCGGTACGCGAACCGGGAGCTAACCCAAAAATTAAAAAAAAAAAAAAGAAGAGTAAGTACAAGGGAAGTAAACAGAGAGTAATGTTAAAAGAAAGACAGCCATAGGGACTAAACCAGAGATGCTGTTTAATAGATTTATTTACCGAAGAAAAGATGGAAGAGGATATAATTGTGAAAAACAAAATAGATAAGGAAGTGAAAGAATCAAGCATTGAAAATGCAATAGGTCTCGCAATAGAAGAGTTTGACCTTTTGGTTTTGCAAATGGATGAGTGGCGTTGCGTGGATGAGTGGCGTTGCGTGGATGAGTGGCGTTGCGTGGATGAGTGGCGTTGCGTGGATGATTGGCGTTGCGTGGATGAGTGGCGTTGCGTGGATGAGTGGCGTTGCGTGGATGAGTTGCGTGTGTTAGTGGCGTTGCGTGTGTGAGTGGCGTTGCGTGTGTGAGTGGCGTTGCGTGTGTGAGTGGCGTTGCTGTAGGGAGGGGGGGAGGAGAAATGCACACGGCGGGCAGGGGAGGGGGCGGAGCGGGGAGAGCGGCATGAGGGTGTGAAGCAGCCGGGGCCTTTGAAGTGATGCTAAGCTTCACTTCAAAGGTGTGGGAGGAGTGCGGTTGAGGGAACAGACGGCGATTTGGTGATGTGCACGCGCAGCGCATTGACCTAAAAGCCACGGGCACAGCACCAAATCGCCACAGTTAGTTAAACTTTGTTTAAAGCCCTATAGTCAGAAGCCCTATAGAAGCTGTGGAACTAATAGTAGGTGAATGTGATAGAAATGTAACGAAAAGAGTACAAAACATTTACCTTATAATTGTGGTTAACTTACTGTAGACGAAAAATTAATTAAATGTGTTGAAGAATGTGAATCATGGAATGAAAATGACGACATACCAGATGAATTAATGTTACAAATTCTTTTAGATTTTGAAAAATCAGAACAATAAATTTAAATTTTATAAGTTCAAATTGTTTGAGACATTATTCTTTTTTATTTGAAAATGGTGAAAAAGTACCCAAAAGATATAATATAAAATGAGACTTAAAATATACTGTGCAACTTTTTTGTGTTAGATAGTAAATAAAAAAAAAATCAACAAAACAAACAATCAATTAACATACAATATTTGAAAAGTCTATCATTCTTTTTTCCTCATAGTACGCTCCCCGGGCCGCTTCCCGGTTCGCGAACCGGGAGCTTCCCACGCAAAAAAACTTTTTTTTTTTTTTACCCCGCGGGGCCCTTTTAAAACCTCCACATCAAACCTAGGGGGTCAGGCAGGATCTACTATGCCCCCTTATGGTCATTCCCCCTTTGTTTTGGCCTCCTCTTGTCTCTCGATCCTACCGAGAGACAAGATGGCGGCCGCTCCGGACTGTTTAGAATGTTGACAGACACCGGAGAGCCAATCAGCTTCGCTTCGCGAAGTTCCGTTACGCGTCAAGTACGCGAACCGGAGCGCTGCCAGAGCGCTGTTACAGATATATATCTTTTTTTGAACGTTAATTTCTCAAAATCCACTGGAGCACATATATTGAGACCTAGCAAAGGCACATCGGGCTAACAGTCCCTACAATTTTGCCAAGTTTCGTGCAAATCCATTCAGCCGTTCGGGCTAAAAGTGAGGCCAACCGCCCTATGGAAATTACCATGGGAAAAACGCGTTTTGGGACCCCCCTTTTTTCTCGGCCCCCCCTTGACGAACCCCCCCCCCCAAATTTTCAGGGGCTGCTCAGAAACAAAATGTACCATGTTCCTGAAAATTACAGCCAATTCCGTCCACAAACGCCAAAGTTATTAGACATAGAATTTTCAAAAATCCCATAGAGAAAAAATCCTAACTATATATACCTACTGGCGACCGCCAGTAGGTAATGTATATGTCACCTACTGGCGGACGCCAGTAGGTAGTTATAGTTAGGACCTATTTTCTATAGGAAATTCACAATATTTTATTTGGAATAACTTTGGCGCCGGTTGACGAATCTTCGTGAAATTTTTAAAACGTATGGCCTGCTCCGGTCTGCTCCTATCCTGAAAGTTTCAGGGTGATTTTTCAAGCAGGAGCCGAGAAAAAATGAGGGGCCCACACCTTTTTTTCCCGCTGCAATTTTCCATAGGTACTTTTAATCGCAGCTACAGCCCAAACTGCTGAATGAAATTACACCAAATTTGGCAAAGAGGTATGTGGTTCTTGGCGTTCTGAACCTGTGTTTTAAATGTCATGATTCTGTTATGAATTTGGTATCAGTGAACCGCAAATGGCGAATGCGTTATTCATGAGTATTTTCGTCATGTTACACCAATGGATTCACTGTGCATTTGAAGGTTTTGCATTGAACACTTGGGTTTCATCTTGTAAATAGCAGCCATGTTATTTCGTTGCCCTTACAGTAGGCTTTCCCCATGGCAGAGCAAGCATTTAAAGGACATAACCTTAGCATGGGTTTGTGCTGACTTCTGCATGACCTGACGACAGCTGACCCTGTTGCTCGAGGCTAACCTCCCAAGCCAGTTCCTTGTTCAGCAGCTGGTGCAATAAAGTTCAAAGAGCAGGACATGTCCGACCTTTTATGGCACCATTCCCACCGCTTCTATCTCCGTCCCATCTGTTGCTGCCTTTCCTTTACAACATGTTCATCGATCTGGGTTGAAGGTTTTATGGTGGGTTTGTCCGGCCTGATGGAACAGGAAACCAAGCATGTGTGCAATTCTTTTCTTAGCCTGGACTTATCCTGAAAGTGGTGCTTTGTGTGCACGTCCTGGGAGTGACTAATAATAATAAGGAATGTGTGTGCCTAGAGCACAATTTTCTGTATAAAAGGCCTGTGCGAAGGCCATGCAGCAGACTCCCTCATTCAGTTGCTTTAAGCGTGGCTGGGCGACGGAGCCTCACAATTAATGATAATAAAGATGTCTTTTCATATTTCAGATTCTGTGTTGATTTCTTTGCCACTTTTGAATGGACTACTTATTGGTAAGAACCCTGAGAAGAAGTATTGGAAATATCTGGTTCTTCAGGTAGTCCTTGGTTCACACTCGTACCTTTTTGTTAAATCATGTAAATCTGTTGGATAGTTTTTTAGATATCTCATTGTGAGATCTGATTGGCTGTCAGCACTTCATCCAAGAAGTGCTGGCAGCCATCTTGGGACCAACATACATGATAGCACCTCATTAAAAAGCATTGCAGTTGATAGAAGGTTTTAAGACTTTAGTTACATTCTAAATCATTTGTTGATGGTACCATACTCATTTTAGGAATTTTGGTGTGTTCTAAGGTGATGAAAGCCTTCTGCTGAGATATCATCAATCCTGTTTGAGAGAAAACTATTTTCTCATGCTTTTCCCACAGAGGTTTGGAAGGTGGTCTATAAGCTAAACTTAGAGGATATTTTCTGTAAATACACATTATCTTTCTCAGTCATGTGAGAATGAAGTCTGACATTCTCAGTAAAACATGTACATCTAACAATGGCAAAGACTGTCAGTTGATTCCTTTTTGTTCTACTGCAGCTTCCCAGAGTGTTGTAAATGTAAATGTAAATGTACAGGTATTTATATAGCACAAATCACCAACCGGTCTCTAAGCGCTTGCTTAGGACTCCCCTCCTGGTATTCTCCTGTGAGATAACCCCGGCAGGGTATCCCCAAGGTGAAAGCCAGGCATCCCGCCGCGAGGGGCCGTTGTGGAGATTAAGCAAGCTATTGCCCAGAGTCGCAGAGTGTGAGCCCGTGAATCGAGTAGGCACCAGAGCGAGAATTGTCGAGTCCATGGACATTTTAGGACTTGAACCCTGGTCCCGGGCTGACCTCTGCTTCCAGATCTGCCTCCTCTAATCAGTGAGCCACACTTCTAAAGAACAACTAGAGTGCTAACAGTCTTACTTATGACAATAGTATGGAACACCTGAAGCCATCTTGATTGGAATAAAGTGGTAACACTTAAAACATTTAATTTGCAAAGAAACACAATGAGGGCCTACATTTTGCCATAGAAATTATGATTAGTGCTGCAGAAAGAAAAATGAGGACACATTTTGACTTCTCAAATCCTCTTTTATATCATTGAAAAATTCTAACACGCGGACTGAAACATGCACATTGAATACCAGCAGCAGACTTACCTGGTGAGCAGTAGCTTTGCTACAGTGATCTAATGAGCAACTAGAGTGCTAACATTCAGAATTCATGGCAAATGTGTGAGGCCCTCTTGATGAAACCAAAGTAAACAAGCAATGAAAATCAATAGGTCTCGCCGTAGTTCAATTCTGTTTGTAATTTGGTGGCTTTTTAGCTTTGCTTTTATTTGTGTTTTTCAAACTTTTATGTACATAACATACATATATATGTATATATGCATATATGTATATGAATATGTATGCATTCATTTATATTTGTATTTATATAGATATGCATTTTATATATGTTTATATATATATATTTATATATATATATATTCACTGAAAAAAACCATAGATTATAGACCATATATAGTTAGGAATTAGCATTTACAAAACCTTATTTTACTCACACAAAACCATTGAAATTCGCATATATAGTTAGTTGCACTAACTATATATCGCGCACCCGCAATCCACTGCTTATGATGTCACATATTACATCATTCATGACATGGTCAGTGACATCACTGATGACATCATCCAGTGACTGTATTTTTCTGTAAACTTAAAATATGTCTTACATATTGAAGAATGAGTGGATGTATACGTGTCTGGATGAAGGATTTAGTAGGTGCATGACTGACTGTATGAGAGAGTGATTAAATGTGTCTCACTGAGTGCATGGGTTAGTGATTAAACTGATTTTTTTTTTTTGCTCCTGTTGAGCCGTTTCTAATGCCTGTTTTTCGTTGTTCCCCCTCAAAAAAACAAATTTTTTTTAAAATTAAAATAAAGAGTGAATATAAGGGAAGGAGACAGAGAGAATAATGTTAAAAGAAAGACATTTAGAGGGAGTAACACAAAGATACTGTATAATAGATAATTATACAAAGAAAAGATGTAGGAGGGAAAAATTGAGAAAAAGAAAATAGAAAAGGAAGTGAAAGAAAAAAGAGTGTAGAAGAATAATAAACAAGAGTTACTTTGAGAATGTGAATACATCTTCAAATTAAAAAGAAAGAGAGTAAAGGATGTGGAGTAAGATGTAGGGATAGAACCGGACTAAAACAACAACCCTGAGGGAAGGTGTTAAAAAAAAAGTGAGTGAAACTAAATAGGAATAAAACAAGGTGTATGATAGTGAATACGATTAAAACATGTGGAATGACAGAGAGAAAAAACTGAAAGGAGAAAAGAAGAAGTGATAGAAAAAGAATAATTGAAGCAGCAAAAAATGTAAATAAGATAGTGTGCTTGAACTACAGAGAGAAAGCATAAAGAACAACTAGTAAAAAGAGTGAAGAGACAGAGACAGTTAGAGTTAGAGAGACGGACTGAGTGGAAAAAGAGTGAGGAACTGTGAGAACAGAGGGACTGACAAAAGGAGTGGAAGGAGTGGAGTAAGTAAGTAATTCAAAAGGAATGAGGGAAAAAGCAAAGGAAGGAAACTGAGGGTTAAGGAAATAAAGCAGTGGAAGTAATAGAAGTTGAATGTGATAGAGATATAAGGGAAAAAGTACTAAATACTTACTTTATAGTTGTTGTTAACTCCATCACTTATAATTTTTTTAATTTCAATCTGTGAAAGAAAGAACAAAAATGTGAAAAATATTAAAACATGTATTTAAAAAATAGAAAAGACAAGGCATAAGGTTGAAAATCATACAATTTTGCAAAGAAATAAAGTTAGAGATAAAGATTCAGAAAGGAAAATAAAGTAACGGTGAAAGACAGACAGAGTCAAAAAGAAATAGAAATAGAGTAAATTACTAAGTGAATAAAAAGGAGGATAAATTCAGTGACAGAAAAGAAGGATAGAAGAGAAAAATAAACTAAAGGTGTGTAAGATACTAAAAGAATGTGAGTAAGGTAAACTAAATAAGGAAAGGGTGAATAAGGAAAAGAGAGTGAGGGAGACAGGGGACACAGAAAGTGAAGGAAAGAGTGTCAGATACAGACTGAGTGAAGCAACAAAAAAAGAGAAATGAGTGAAGGTGAGTTATACTAACTGATTGCAACAAAAAAGGAGAACCCAAAAATATTTAATTTTGAAAACAAAAGGGAGAAAAGATGGAAAAGAGAAGCGAAGCAGAGGGTCTAAAAGCTAGAAAATGGTGCATGAGAGAAAAGAAAAAAGCAGAGTTGGAATAAGGAAACAAAGGTTGAAAGATAAGTGGAGTTAGAGAACAAGGGTGAAAGAGAATAAAACAAAAGGCAATGTGAGTATGTAAAGAGAATTGATATAAGGTAGTAAAAGACAAGTGAGCATGAGACAAGATGAGTACAAATTTAAAATCACAATACAAAATATAGAATTAATTATACATGTTAAATGGTTTATTTTTGCTGTTCTCAGAATGTATCAAATTTCACTAAAAACAGTGAGTTGAAGGTATTCATCATATAACAGCGGGGAAAAAAAAAAACAATCAAAATGATTGTGTTTAAAAAACCCATATATTATAACAAATCAGAAATCAGAACTCATCAAAAGTACACTTACTTTCCATGACGTCGAATGATATGCGATGAACAGCTTATACTCTGTTGTGCTCTGAAAAATCCATGCCCGCCACTTTCTGAAAGAAAAGCTCTTTCTTTCTGAGTAATATGTTAGAAACAATAAATGACTTTTTGCTCTCTACCACACTTCTCCTCAAGGCCAAATCGTGTAAGAGCCATGTTAATCTCTTCGAATTCCTCAAAGCAAATCCCGTCATTTTCTTTTTCCCCGACTTTCAGAAAGAAAACATCCAAAATCACTTTCACAATCTTGTACTAATAATATCTCCCCTTCTAGTTTACTCATGTTTCACATTCCCTATAACATTGATACCACTTACTATGAGGCACACTTACACTACCTCTAAGACTTTTCCATTTTTTTCATTCTCTTGATCTCAGTTACTAACAAAGCAATTTAAAACAACAGAGTAAATCATATCAACTCTTTGAATCATTATAGACCAGTTATGTATCTCTATGACTACTTTACATTTTTATTTATTATGATCACTCTAATTCACAAAGCAATCTAAAACAGCAGACTAAAATTTATCAACTGCTCCAATCTTCGTAGGCCACTTTCCTTCCCTAAAATTTTGGTTATAAAAACACTAGGTAAGAATTTTTTAAGCCAAACGGTAAACGTTTTTTGAAAGTTAAAACAGAATCATTGCAGAATGACCAGCCGTTTCCAGATTTTAAATAAGCTGTGTAATGTCCAGAAGTTGTTGAAGGACCGTCATGATATATAATTGCTGCAGTTGCAAAAGTCCTTCCTGATATTGACAACTGCGAAGCCACAAAATTTTTAATTAAAGTTGTCAATTTAGTTCCATCAGAACTACATCGTTGGAACATTAAAATGACATACTGGCCATAACTACGTATAAATAATGTGGACAGCATTGCAGACTTACATTGGCTACACTCCATGTTTTGATCGGCTGCTTTTACTAGCTTATTAAAGGATACTGATTTACTATCAGGCAAAGTTAAATATATAAATCTTTCTGAGTCTACACTAGTAGTACTTGATAGCCTACAGTTCTCGCAGTCATGCTGCCATTGATAAGAAAGGCCAAACAGATAATCTACATCTACACCTTCATCTTGCAAAACTTCAAACATATACATTAAAAACTCCTGTCAATCCTGCTGAATATTTTGAGAGAATTGCGTTTGACCTGAACATTTGTCTAAGAGATTTCGAATTTCAGATACAATTTCTATTTTTCTTCTATCAGTGCTACATTTTTCTAACACAGAATTTAACAAACAGCAAAATCTTTGATCCGAATTGACCACAATCTGTTCTTTTAATGTTTCTAGAGAAAAGACAACATTAACCACTACATTAGCATAGCAGTTGACACCAGAACTATTTTCAAATTGAAAACCAACAACATCCTAACAGCATCCATTTTCTTTCTGCTTACAATTTCGGGTTCATCGACTTTTCGTGTTTTGGCTACAACCTCCCTACTATTGGTCACATTTCTTCATTTCCAGCCTACCACACATTTTTCAAACAAAGGATATTGAGGCAAATGTGGCACATACTCTCTTCTTAACCTATTGTATCCCTTAACACAATCTAGATCTGCACAATTATTTGTCTCATCACACTCAATCAAGTACAATCCAGATAAAGTTCTGACTCGTGATAATGCCACATAAGCCATACCCTCCTTGAACACAGAACTGCCAATATTCACCAAAGCACTGTCTACACTTAAACCTTGCGATTTATGGATTGTCACCGCATATGCCAAGCAAACAGGAAACTGTTTACGGCGAACATATAAGTCTTTAACAAGCAAAAACCTAGCAGAGCAACAACCAATTTGCTGTACATCCTCAATGCCATCAAATTTATTTTTTATAAATTCAATTCCATCTCTATTTCTGTATTTCTCAAAATCAACAACATTACCCATTGATCCATTTACCAGTCCTCTTTCAACATTTAAATTCCTTCTCAAAATGATACGGCAATTTAAGCACACATTCAGAGTCTTTTCAAAACCCGCAGTTTTAGATATAGTCTTCTCTAATGAATCCAATTTAGATTTCAAATTTTCAGACAAAAAAAATGGTTGCTCCCATATGCTCAATTCTGTCAATAGCTTCCAGTTTCACTATGTCTTGGTTTTCTAAAATCAACATTTTGTTGTTGAAGATGGAACATTCTTGCAGAGTTGGCATCAAACATATCCCAGATTTCTTCTCAGTAATTTTCTTAAAAATATTCTCTGGCAGAACGTCTTCATCTGGATACAAATTTGACAATAATCGTGCATGTAAAGCTTCCTTCCCATGCTCAGTCACTTTTCCAATTCTAACATCTTGTAGAATATTCTTATAATCTTCATCCTTCACCTGACGCATATTTTCATGCAGTTCAGCATAATTGAAGTTTAACCATATATTGACGTTACCAATGCGCCCTAGGCACTTCCTGGTATCTTCATGCGTAAGTAGTTTAAACACTGGTTGTCCTTTCACTGGTGTCAGCTACAGAAGATCACCGAAAACAATGATGTGTTTGCCACCAAATAACACATCATACTCTGTTTTAAGAACTTCTTGCATTCTCAAATGCACAAAGGCAAGCATGACATTGGAAACCATACTTACTTTGTCAATGATAAGAAGTTTCATCTTCTTTAGGACTCTTGAAACTTCACAACAAGCATCTCCAGATAACTTGTGGTATTGTAATTTGTTATCAAGCTCCACTGGCAGCATCAGTAGATGATGCAAAGTAATACCTTTAATGTTATGTGCTGCCAGACCAGTTGGAGCGGTGACAACACAAGACAGCGATGACTCAGTACTTTTCTGCAAATAACATGAAATTGCTTTAATGAGGAAACTTTTTCCAGTTCCTGCTTCTCCACTCACGTACAGTCGGATAGGCTTCAACGACGTACATGAGCACTCTTTCTTCTCATGACTTAATCCATGATCAATTTGGTTGGTAACTTCGTCATATATTTTCCTCTGCTCAACGTTGAGTTGTCTTTCCAAATCTTCTAAGTTAACGGCATCTTCCTGAGCATGTGCCATGGCTCTTTCCACTTCAATCATGGCAGTGGCAGCTTCATTTTCGATAACTGGTCCTCCTAGTGGATCCTGACTCAATAAAGTGGAACTCTGACTGTCCTGAGAACTGTCTCTAGCAATCTCGGCTGCAATTGTTGCTTCCTGCTCGATTTCTGCATTCAACATTTCTAGATATTTTGGAAAAACAGGACATTTTATGGACTCCTTGGCTGCATTGAAAGAATCTTCATAACAGAGGAAATCTCCAAGCAGTTCCTCTTCTGCACGCCAAGGCTTGAAAAGTTGCAAAAGAGCTAAATAGAAAAACTCTTGTCTTTCAGGAGATTTGCAATTCAATTTTCGATGATTTACCAATTGGCATTTTCCTTGCTTGACCAGACATCCCTCACTTCCAATTACAGCAAACACTCCTTTATCAATATCTTCTTTGATGTTCCTCTTGAATGTGTAATTTTGTAGAACCTCATACAGACAAACATTCTCGAGGTGACTGCTTCTATTTGGATAATATGTTTCCAACATGTTGGTCTTCAAAATATCTGTACTGTTTGGCTACTTCTCCGCCAAATACTCAATTTCCCGTACAGGTTTCAGAACTCGATTACGTGTTGCAGCAAGACCAAGACTCACCCAAATTATACTCCTAGATTTGGCATAGAGACTTGCTGAAGATAACCGATCTGAACATTCGTATGCTACGATTTCTCGATGCGACAACATCTTTAGACTGAAACTGTACAACGTCTTACTGAGGCTCTTTTCATGTGAAATGTCATCCCACATATCCTTCAGTTCTGTCTTTTCTTTTTTTGTGATATAAGATGTCACATACCGAGCCACAGCCATACAGTTGTCAGCCACAAACTGTATATCCATGTTAGCATTCCACATGGACAAAATCACTGGGTTGTAGTCGTTGATGTACTTGGACTCTTCGTTTCTTTTTAAATTGTATGTATTTTTGGGTGATTTCCTCGTCACATTATGTTGCAGCGAAGACATCAAATTGTTCACTCTTCCTTCAGATATCACTGATCGTGGAAACACAAAACGACATTGTGTATAGAACTGTTTCAGAATTTTTGACGACAGTACTTTCCACAATAAAACTTGTTCTCTTAAACTTTTGTCTTCCTTTGTCTTTGGAACAGCACATGTAGAATACTGTTCTATGAAACTCATCACTAAGTCATCCGGATCTGTTCCAAATTTGGGTGCATCTTTAATCCATAGCAGCATATGTATATGAGGAGCACCTCTTGCTTGATACTCCTTTCTCCAGAAGAAATCCAACACCTCTCCAAGAGGTGGATTTTTCTTGTTCGGAATGAAAGACATCATAGCTTCAAATCTATGATTGAAGTACCTGTATACATTGACTGGATCCAAAGAGCACAGTTCTCCGGGTGTCTTGAATTCGATATTTTTAATGTCTCCATTTGCCTCTCGTAGAAATTCAAGTAAGTCTTCCCAGCCATATTCGGCACAGCTGAGAGTGAGGAACCATGTGGGAGTTCCTAAGTTCCTCAGCATACATTTTAAGTCACCATGTCGACGGTACCAATACTCATTAGTACCACGCTGACATGCCATGAGATTAATCAGGTGAGAATACAAAATACTGTCTTGCACATTGACTTTATCCATAAACTCCCTTGCCGAGATATTTTGCAGCTGTACACCACTTTTCAGTATGTGGTTCACTGCATAAGACAGTCCAGACAGATCACTTTCATACAGTAGATGAAATAAATAGGGAATGCATTGACGAAACCTAGGATCTTCTGCATACAATCGTAACGTCCGGTATTCAGAAGCAGGAATTGGATCAGGTCGCTCATCATATCTTCCTCCTCGGCCTGTTGGAAATAACTGTGGGAAACACCGAGCTTCCAAACTTTCCTCCCAAACACTAATGGGACTCCCTTTGGCTTGTTTAATTTGAAACAACTCAATAGCATTCCCCATGACTTCTTTAGAATGCAAAGGATGAACACTATAATGTTCATATATTTTTTCATTTTTAGAGGCATCTACTTTCTCTATTTGTCCAGTACACAAATAGCTGTCCTCTTCTTCACTTAGTTTGTCTTCTGCAACACATACATTCTTGTAGTACTCATTGTTTTTCATCAAGCCTTTTTGACTTTCCTAACATCCACTAAATCTTGCCAGATTTTCTTACTCTTTGTCGGAACCCCATTTATTAGGATAACCAGAGGTTCCTCTTCCACTTTGTCTACACCAATTGTATCAATATTTTTCTTCAAATCCAGAGGCAAATAAACAACTCTTCCCTTTAATCCTCTCTGTAAATCTGAAGGAGGCAATTTCCCTGTCTTAGGCTCCATTCGAACAATAGCCTGAAAAGGATGGACACTTTGAATCAAAATAGATTCATAAATATTTAAATCCTTCAGTTCAGAAGGAATGTCAACCAATTCCAGATTATTATGAACCGCTCTAGCAGGCATCCGGTTTTGATTTAATTTGTTAAAACAATAAGTACATATACGTTCATCTGATCCCAAATCAAAACGATTTTCTACCATCAAGTATGTTGCAAAATCCTTCCATTCACTATTGTTTACCATTTCACTTTTTGTATATAAATCCACTAACTTAGTCTGATTCTTATAATAAGTCCGTCGACAACACACACAAGTGAAATTAAGCCTCTCACTTGATTTCACCATAAACGTGGAAATTTCCTTGTTAAACTTATCTGTACTGAAAATCTGTACACTCTCTTCCATATTACCTTCTTCTACTGGGTCAATTTCAACATTGTTCTCATTACTAGCAAAGTAACAAAACTCAATTTCTTCTCAAATATTCTTCACATCTACTTCAGAACCATGCAAAAGAGCAGTGCTTAATTGTTTAAGCATAATTGCTGGACTCTTAGCATAATACAACATTCTAACTAATTTCCTCACTTTATTATGATGCACTGCTAGCATCCTGAAATGATGAAAAACACTCTGGCATACTCTCCTGGAAAGACAAGCCAGTGAATGACAATGCAAACCTGTCACTTCTCTCACTCTGCAGGGATCTAATTCTTGCAACAACTTCATTTTCTTTTTTAAACTTTTCTTATTAAATGTCCGTACAAAATCACAAAGCAAATTGATGGATTCCTGTCGCACACTGCAAATACTACTACACTTCCAGGTGTACACTGGTCCCTTAGGACGTCTTCCTAAAACTTCATTACCTAACACCTCTTCTGCCTCTGTTGACACAAGTTTTTCTTTTTCAACCGGACAACCGTCTTTCACCTCATATGCTCAACCACTGGTGTCAACTGCATGCACCAAATCATTGACCTGGAAATAACTCTCCTCATTAAAAAATGCCTCACAACTTGAACTATGCATCCATTCTCCTGAAAAAACTTCACAAAAATTACTACGATTAACTGTTCTCTTCCATCTACTATTTGATTTGAAATAATAAATTGCCTTGTTTAGTTTCCTAATTCTATTGATTATCAAAATAAATAACTTTCGCTCAATTTCGAAAGCCTGATCAATAATTTTCTCTACATTTTTCTTTCTCTTATAATAAGCCACTTTCTGTTGACCTTTCTTAATATTTTTTAACAAATTGCCAATTATCCTGTTGCGGAACATTCTTCTACGAATGTCTCTAAACAGATTTTTTCTTCTACTACCATGCACAGAGTTATCTCCTGCTCTAGCAGTAACATTTTTGAGGGGCCTTTCCTTCCCGTTTAAATTGGCTCTCTTTTCCTGGACTAAAACATGTTCTCTAGTGATACTTTTTCATCTGCAAATGTTTCTTAAAAAAGATTTTGTTGTCTTACCCGAAGTTTATTTGGTGACTTGACAAGTTTTTATTGTAGAGGACTGCTGCAAAGGTTTACCAAGTTTGGGTGTAAGTCGCTTTGCTTCTTTTCTTTTCCTTTGCCTTGAGGGCATGTTTGAATTTTTCAAAAGATCTTGAGTTGAATCTGTGGTAAATTTTTAAAAACAATTTTATTAACCACTATTACCAAACAGTAAACCAATAACAGTAAGCAAACAATTAACACACTAGTTGTTAATTCTACCTATGGTAATTTAGCAGCATAGACAGAATATGTACTGCTAGAGTTTCATAGACAGTATGGGGCATATTTACAAAGCCTTTGAGCCATTTTAAGTAAAAAACACACATTTTTAAAACACTTCAAATAAGTAAATTATTCTCCCAGATTCATGGGAGAAGTGACTTAAAATGGCCTAACACACATGGGGGTGTATTTACAAGGCCCTTGCACCACTTTTGCGTCACTATAAACATGGGAAAAATGACATGAAAATGACTCAATGGCCTTGTAAATATGGCCCATGCTGGCTATGAAACTCTAGCAGTACATATCAAGAAACCTAAATGACTTCAAGAAACGTTTTTAAACACATCAAGTAAGCAAATTATTCTCCCAGATTCATGGGGAAGTGACTTAAAATGCCCTAACACACATGAGGGCGTATTTACAAGGCCCTTGCACCACTTTTGCGTGACTTTTAACATGGGGAAAATGACGTGAAAGTGTCCCAAAGTCCTTGTAAATATGCCCCATGCTGGCTATGAAACTCTAGCAGTACATATCAAGAAACCTAAATGACTTGAAAAAACGTTTTTCAACACATCAAGTAAGCAAATTATTCTCCCTGATTCATGGGGCAAGTGACTTAAAATGCCCTAACACACATGGGGGCGTATTTACAAGGCCCTTGCACCACTTTTGCTTCACTTTTAACTTCGGAAAAATGACGTGAAAGTGGCTCAAAGTCCTTGTAAATATGCCCCATGCTGGCTATGAAACTCTAGCAGTACATATCAAGAAACCTAAATGACTTCAAGAAACGTTTTTAAACACATCAAGTAAACACATTATTCTCCCTGTTTCATGGGGCAAGTGACTTAAAATGGCCTAACACACATGGGGACGTATTTACAAGGCCCTTGCACCACTTTTGCGACACTATTAACATGGGGAAAATAACGTGAAAGTGGCTCAAAGTCCTTCTAAATATGACCCATGTTGGCTATGAAACTCTAGCAGTACATATCAAGAAACCTAAATGACTTAAAGAAACGTTTTTAAACACATCAAGTAAGCAAATTATTCTCCCACATTCATGGGGAAGTGACTTAAAATGCCCTAACACCCATGAGGGCGTATTTACAAGGCCCTTGCACCACTTTTGCGTCACTTTTAACATGGGGAACATAACTTGAAAGTGGATCAAAGGCCTTGTAAATATGCCCCATGCTGGCTATGAAACTCTAGCAGTACATATCAAGAAACCTAAATGACTTTAAGAAACGTTTTTAAACACATCAAGTAAGCAAATTATTCTCCCAGATTCATGGGGAAGTGACTTAAAATGCCCTAACACACATGAGGGCGTATTTACAAGGCCCTTGCACCACTTTTGCGTCACTTTTAACATCGGGAAAATGACGTGAAAGTGGCTCAAAGTCCTTGTAAATATGCCTCATGCTGGCTATGAAACTCTAGCAGTACATATCAAGAAACCTAAATGACTTCAAGAAACGTTTTTAAACACATCAAGTAAACAAATTATTCTCCCTGATTCATGGGACAAGTGACTTAAAATGGCCTAACACACATGGGGACGTATTTACAAGGCCCTTGCAGCACTTTTGCGACACTATTAACATGGGGAAAATAATGTGAAAGTGGCTCAAAGTCCTTCTAAATATGCCCCATGCTGGCTATGAAACTCTAGCAGTACATATCAAGAAACCTAAATGACTTTAAGAAACGTTTTTAAACACATCAAGTAAGCAAATTATTCTCCCTGATTCATGGGGCAAGTGACTTAAAATGCCCTAACACACATGGGGCGTATTAACAAGGCCCTTGCACCACTTTTGCGTCACTTTTAACATGGGGAAAATAAAGTGAAAGTGGCTCAAAGGCCTTGTAAATATGCCCCATGCTGACTATGAAACTCTAGCAGTATATATCAAAAAACCTAAATGACTTCAAGAAACGTTTTTAAACACATCAAGTAAGCAAATTATTTTCCCACATTCATGGGGAAGTGACTTAAAATGCCCTAACACACATGGGGCGTATTTACAAGCCCTTGCACCACTTTTGCGTACCTTTTAACATGGGGAAAATAACGTGAAAGTGGCTCAAAGGCCTTGTAAATATGCCCAATGCTGACTATGAAAGTCTAGCAGTACATATCAAAAAGCCTAAATGACTTCAAGAAACGTTTTTAAACACATCAAGTAAGCAAATTATTCTCCCACATTCATGGGGAAGTGACTTAAAATGCCCTAACACACATGAGGGCGTATTTACAAGGCCCTTGCACCACTTTTGCGTCACTTTTAACATCGGGAAAATGACGTGAAAGTGGCTCAAAGTCCTTGTAAATATGCCCCATGCTGGCTATGAAACTCTAGCAGTACATATCAAGAAACCTAAATGACTTCAAGAAACGTTTTTAAACACATCAAGTAAACAAATTATTCTCCCTGATTCATGGGGCAAGTGACTTAAAATGCCCTAACACACATGGGGACGTATTTACAAGGCCCTTGCAGCACTTTTGCGACACTATTAACATGGGGAAAATAATGTGAAAGTGGTTCAAAGTCCTTCTAAATATGCCCCATGCTGGCTATGAAACTCTAGCAGTACATATCAAGAAACCTAAATGACTTTAAGAAACGTTTTTAAACACATCAAGTAAGCAAATTATTCTCCCTGATTCATGGGGCAAGTGACTTAAAATGCCCTAACACACATGGGGGCGTATTAACAAGGCCCTTGCACCACTTTTGCGTCACTTTTAACATGGGGAAAATAAAGTGAAAGTGGCTCAAAGGCCTTGTAAATATGCCCCATGCTGACTATGAAACTCTAGCAGTATATATCAAAAAACCTAAATGACTTCAAGAAACGTTTTTAAACACATCAAGTAAGCAAAATATTTTCCCACATTCATGGGGAAGTGACTTAAAATGCCCTAACACACATGGGGGCGTATTTACAAGGCCCTTGCACCACTTTTGCGTCACTTTTACCATTGGGAAAATAACGTGAAAGTGGCTCAAAGGCCTTGTAAATATGCCCCATGCTGACTATGAAAGTCTAGCAGTACATATCAAAAAGCGTAAATGACTTCAAGAAACGTTTTTAAACACATCAAGTAAGCAAATTATTCTCCCACATTCATGGGGAAGTGACTTAAAATGCCCTAACACACATGAGGGCGTATTTACAAGGCCCTTGCACCACTTTTGCGTCACTTTTAACATGGGGAAAATAACTTGAAAGTGTCTCAAAGGCCTTGTAAATATGCCCCATGCTGGCTATGAAACTCTAGCAGTACATAGCAAGAAACCTAAATGACTTTACGAAACGTTTTTAAACACATCAAGTAAGCAAATTAGTCTCCCTGATTCATGGGGCAAGTGACTTAAAATGCCCTAACACACATGGGGCCTATTTACAAGGCCCTTGCACCACTTTTGCGTCACTTTTAACATGGGGAAAATAATGTGAAAGTGGCTCAAATGCCTTGTAAATATGCACCATGCTGACTATGAAACTCTAGCAGTACATATCAAAAAACCTAAATGACTTCAAGAAACGTTTTTAAACACATCAAGTAAGCAAATTATTCTCCCACATTCATGGGGAAGTGACTTAAAATGCCCTACCACACATGAGGGCGTATTTACAAGGCCCTTGCACCACTTTTGCATCACTTTTAACATGGGGAAAATAACGTGAAAGTGGCTCAAAGGCCTTGTAAATATGCCCCATGCTGACTATGAAACTCTAGCAGTACATGTCAAGAAACCTAAATGACTTCAAGAAATGTTTTTAAACACATCAAGTAAACAAATTATTCTCCCTGAATTATGGGGCAAGTAAAATATTTGTTTAAAGAAGCAGACACCATTTTTTCCTTCTCTTAAATTTAAAAAGCATTCCTTTTCCTTAAAAACGATTTTCAAGTCATAATTTGAAAACACAGCACAGATCCTATGTACAAGCACACCCTGTCAGTACTAATACTTCACATTATCTCAAATTACAATTTCTCAAAATAAACAATATCTTTTTGTAAAACACTTGACACAAAGCAACATTTTAAATACACAACTTTCTTCCTAATTTTCTCCCTAAAGCATACTAGTCTCTATCTAAATTAAATGAATCTTTTCTTTCCTTAGCAAATGCTTTTTGAATTTCAAAACAGTCTCAGACACACACCAATTTTTCTTTAGCAGAGCAAAGGTATACACTCCAGAGGCTGCAACCAGATTATTCTCCCAGATTCATGGGGAAGTGACTTAAAATGCCCTAACACACATGAGGGTGTATTTACAAGGCCCTTGCACCACTTTTGCATCACTTTTATCATGGGGAAAATAACGTGAAAGTGGCTCAAAGTCCTTATAAATATGCCCCATGCTGACTATGAAACTCTAGCAGTACATATTAAGATACCTAAATGACTTCAAGAAACGTTTTTAAACACATCAAGTAAACAAATTATTCTCCCTGAATCATTGGGCAAGTGAAATATTTGTTTAAAGAAGCAGACACCATTTTTTCCTTCTCATAAATTTAAAAAGCATTGCTTTCCCTTGAAAACGATTTTCAAGCCATAATTTGAAAACACAGTACAGCTCCTATGGACAAGCACACCCTGTCAGTACTAATACTTCACATTATCTCCAATTAAAATTTCTCAAAGAAACAAAATCTTTTTGTAAAACATTTGACACAAAGCAACAATTTAAATACACAGCTTTCTTCCTAATTTTCTCCCTAAAGCATACTAGTCTCTATCTAAATTAAATGAATCTTTTCTCACCTTAGCAAATGCTTTTTGAATTTCAAAACAGTCTCAGACACACACCAATTTTTCTTTAGCAGAGCAAAGGGTATGCACTCCAGAGGCTGCAACCAACAATGGCACAGAAATGCTGTAATTCATCACACATATCTCTCATGTCACCCAATCAAAACTCTTCCCCCACGTTTTTCAAATCAACCCCTTCCCCCCTCTGCCCTTTCTGCTTTTTTTCCATAGCAACTACCTCCTGAAAGACCTCTCATGTTTACAAGTTCACACAACAATGTTTCAAATGAACTCTGAACTCTCAGTACACCTGTTTATCCAGTGCAATGTTTCTTAAAATGATTTTTTCTTAACCATCGAATTACATCTTTCAAAGAACACATCCATGCACCCTAACTTTCTGTTTTCAGCAATCAAAATCCACCAATCACTGCTACTGAATCATTAGCACTGAAACTCCACAGTTTTTTAATTACAAACTACTACTATTCCAACTGCCATTTCATTCCCACACTTCATCTGACTGCAGCAGAACCTCCTCTCACCATGTTTTCTGTCTGGATACTTGGACATAGCTACATCCACTGGGCTCACAGGTATGCTGATAACAGAAATTTACACAACCTCAATTTACAAAATGTGGAAATCAAATGGATTGGCCAGAGAGGATTGAGATGTCATCAATTGATACCATTGGTGAAAACCTTTTTGCATTTGCCAAACCCTGACCTCATAATTGTGCACTGTGGAGGAAATGATTTGGGCACTTTGACTGGGGTAGGTCTGGAAATGCTTTTAAAGGACACCTTTGAGCAATTGATGGCACTTTTTCCTCAAACTGCCTTGGTATATTCCAATATATGCCAAAGACGGAAATGGAGGTGGTCCAATCAATTTTGTCCACAAATTGAGAAAGCGAGGAAGCATGTAAATAAGTCTGTTTCAGCTTACATGAGAGACCATGGAATGGGCTCCATCTACAACAATAACTTGCGTTACTACATGCAAGATATCTACAGAGAAGATGGTGTGCACTTCTCAGATGAGGGGAACAGAGTTTTTATCCAGAATTTAAGACTGTGTATTGGTACCTACTTATAAGTACCTAAATCTTCCACAGACCCAAAAGCTCTTTTCAGAGCTACCCAAACTATGATTACTCTAAATAAATTTTAAATGTAACTTTTTTTTAACTAATTTTCTAGATTTACGCTTTCCGGAGCGCTACCCGGTTCGCGCACCGGGCGCTAACCGCGCGAAAATGGGATTTTTTTTTTGTTTTTTGGACATATATGGGCCTCCTCATCCACCCTCACAAAACCTAGGGGGTCAGGATATGTCTCCCTTGCCCCCTTTTACACAATCCCAGCATTGTTTATCATCCATCTTGTGGCCAAATTAGACCTTAACGCAAGATGGCGGACTCCCGTTACGCTACCGGTAAGCTATCCGGTTCGCGTACCGGGTAGCGCTTCCACCGCGGAAAATAGATTTTTTTTTTTGTTGGCCGCGGGCCCTTTAATAGCCCCCACATCAATCCTAGGGGGTCAGGAGGGGTCTACCTTGCACCCTTTCATTCATTTCCCCCTTCGTTTATTTCCACCTCTTGTCTCTCGATCCTACCAAGAGACAAGATGGCGGCCGTTCGGAACTGTTTAGAATGTTCACAGTCACCGGGGAGCCAATCCGCTTCTCCTCGCCAAGTTCCGTTACGCATCTTGTACGCGAACCGGGGCGCTAACGGGGACGCTGTCATAGATATATATATATATTTCTTTGAACGGTAATTTCTCAAAATCCACTGGAGCACATATCTTGAGCCCTAGCAAAGTCACATCGGGCTACCAGTCCCTACAATTTTGCCAAGTTTCATAGAAATCCATTCAGCCGTTCGAACTAAAAGTGAGTCCAACCGCCCTATGGAAAACTCAATGTTAAAAACATGTTTTGGGACCCCCTTTTTTCTCGGGCCCCACTTCACGAAACCCCCCCAAAATTTTGAGGGGACGCTCAGTAACAAAATGTGCCATTTTCCTGAAAATTTTAGCCAATTCCGTCCTTCAACGCCAAAGTTATTCAACATAGAATTTTCAGAAATCCCTATTCAAAAAAATCCTAACTATATATACCTACTGGCGACCGCCAGTAGGTAATATATATATATATATATATATATACAAATACATATATAAATGCATATATATATGCATATGTGTGCGTGTAGAGAGAGGTAGACAGATGTAGAGAGGCTAGAGGTGTAGAGGTAGAGGTATAGAGGTAGAGAGGTAGAGGTAGAGAGGTAGAGGTAGAGAGGTAGAGAGTAGTAGAGACAGAGGTAGAGCTGGGTAGAGAGGTAGAGAGTAGAGAGTAATAGAGATTAGAGAGTGAGTAGTAGAGAGTAGTAGAGAGTAGTAAACAAAGTAGCAGAGAGTGAGTAGTAGAGAGTAGTGGAGTGAGAAGTAGAGAGTGAGTAGTAGAAAGTAAGTAGTAGAGAGTAGTAGAGAGTAAGTAGTAGAGAGTAGTAGAGAGTGAGTAGTAGAGAGTGATAAGTAGAAAGTAGTAGAGAGTAGTAGAGAATGAGTAGTAGAGTGAGTATTAGAGAGTGAGTAGTAGAGAGTGAATAGTAGAGAGTGAGTAGTAGAAAGAGAGTAGCAGAGAGTGAGTAGGAGAGAGTGAGTAGTAGAGTGAGTAGTAGAGAGCAGTAGAGAGATAGTAGTAGAGACTGAGTAGTACAGAGTAGTAGAGAGTGAGTAGAATAGTGAGTAGTAGTACGTAAGTAGTAGAGAGTAGTAGAGAGTGAGTAGTAGAAAGTAGTAAAGAGTGAGTAGTAGAGAGTGAGTAGAAGAGAGAGTAGTAGAGAGTGAGTATTAGCGAGTAAGTAGTAGAGAAGTAGAGAGTGAGTAGTAGAGAGTGAGTAGTAGAGAGAGTGTAGTAGAGATTTAGTAGTAGAGAGTAGTGGAGTAGTAGAGAGTGAGTAGTAGAGAGTAGTAGAGAGTGAGTAGTAGAGTGAGTAGTAGAGAGTAGTAGAGAGTGAGTAGTAGAGTGAGTAGTAGGGAGAATAAGAGAGCGAGTAGTAAAGAGTAAGTAGTACTGAGTGTGTTGTGGAGAGTGAGTAGTAGAGAGTAATAGAGAATGAGTAGTTGAGAGAGTTGTAGAGAGTGAGTAGTAGAGATAGTATTAGAGAGTAGCAGAGAGTGAGTAGTAGAGTGAGTAGTAGAGAGTAGTAGAGAGTGAATAGTAGACAGTGAGTAGTGGAGAGTGAGTAGTAAATAGTAGTAGAGAGCGAGTAGTAGAGTGAGTAGTAGAGAGTGAGTAGTAGAGAGTAGTAGAGAGTGAGTATTAGAGAGAGAGTAGTAAAGAGTGAGTAGGAGAGAGTAGGAGAGTTAGTAGTAGAAAGTGAGTAGTAGAGAGAGAGTAGTAGAGAGTGAGTAGTAGAGTAATAGAGAGTGTGTGGTAAAGAGTAGTAGAGTGACTAGTAGAGAGTAGTAGAGAGTGTGTAGTAGAGAGAGTGGTAGAGAGAAGTAGAATA
Source organism: Lissotriton vulgaris (assembly GCF_964263255.1). Taxonomy (NCBI): domain Eukaryota; kingdom Metazoa; phylum Chordata; class Amphibia; order Caudata; family Salamandridae; genus Lissotriton; species Lissotriton vulgaris. The sequence goes on along the minus strand of NW_028250951.1, from coordinate 6,567 downwards.
GTAGAGAGTCATTAGTAGAGAGTAAGTAGTAAAGAGTGAGTAGTAGAGAGAGTAGTAGAGAGTAGTAGAGTAGTAGAGAGTGCGTAGTAGAGAGTGAGTAGTATCTGGTGGTTTATACCAATATAAGGGCATGAATCGGGAAACTTACAATAGGGTCCTAAAATGATACATAACACCCACTCCACGTTATCATGTTTATCTAAGTTCAAGCACTAAAACATGTAAACTAGAGCATGTGTTTACAACCCCCCAAAACTCATATATAAAATGCATTTGAAATGGTTGTACACAAAAATTTGAGCATTTTCTTACCGTACACATTAAAATGCAATAATTTCATTGTAAGCATATGATTTTATTTTATTTATTTATGTCATTTGTAAAGCGCCTGAATCACCCCAGATGGGGTATCTCCGCGCTGTGGACGAGTAGAGGATGTTGACCAGTATGTTTAGAACAGAAGTGTTTTTAGTTTTTTTCTGAAACTTAGATAGTTGTTAGATTGGCGGAGCTCCAGGGGTAATTGATTCCAGATTTTGGGCGCAAGATGGGAGAATGATTTGCCTCCCCATCTGGTTTGTCTGATACGGGGAATGACGAGAAGGCCTTCACCTTCTGAGCTGAGAGTACGTGACGGGGTGTATTTAATCAATTTGTCGGTCAGGTAGGTTGGCCCTAACTGGTGTAGACCTTTGAAAACTATGCAAAAGTCTTTGAAATTGATTCTTTTGCGGATTGGAAGCCAGTGGAATTTGTGTAGGAGAGGGAGAAACGGGGTTCGGTGAGGGGCACTGGTGACTAGGCGGGCCGCAGTATTTTGCACCACTTGAAGGGTCTGTAGGGCTGAGTCTTTGAGGGAGATCAGCAAAGCATTGCTAAAATCCAGGCAATACCAGAGCATGTATGAGGGTCTTCCGAGTTGGCGAGGGGAGGAAACGGAAGACTTTGCGCAACAGGCTGACGGCGTGAAAGAACGTTTGGTGGCTGCTATATGGTCATCCATGTTCAGCTTATTGCCAATCAGGACTCCTAAGATTTTAACCACTGGTTTGGGAGAGGGTGCTGCACAGAGTTCTTACGGCCACCAGCTGGGAGACCAGCTGATGATTGCGTCAGTGAACAGCATGATTTTCGTTTTCCCCGTATTGAGCTGTAAGAAATTGTGGCTCATCCATGATTTGATAATTTGCATGCCTTCTGCAAAAATCTCTTGGGTGTTGGGAGTATCTTTGTCATTGGCCAGAAGTGGTTGTGTATCATCTGTGTAGGAAATCCGGTTGAACCCGATGTTCCTGAGCAGCGTGGCGAGGGGGGCAATCAATATAATAAAAAGGGTGGGGCTGGGGCATGAACCCTGGGGGACTCCCTTGGCAACAGAGGTGGTATTGGCTTTGAAGGGTCCCAGATTTACTGTTTGGGATCTGTCCTTGAGAAAATCTCTCAGCCACTCTAAGGCAGTGTCTTGAATGCCTATTGAGTGTAATCTATCTAAAGGAATCTGGTGTGAGATGGTGTCGAACGCGATGGATAAGTCAAGCAGTATGAGTATTACTGCTCGGCCAACGTCCGCCTGCATTCTAATGTCATCCACGACATTGACAAATGCTAGTTCGGTGCTGTGGTGGGGACGGAAACCGGACTGGGAATGATCCAGCGAGTTGGAGGACTCAACATAAGCTGAAGGATGTTTATTATTGTGCTTTTCCAGAGGTTTACTGTGCAGGGCAAGCAGTGAGATGGGGTGATAATTGGTGATGACATTGGGCGGTAATTTCAGGTTTTTCCTGATTGGCATGACCTGGGCATCTTTCCATTCTTTTGGGAGTTTCCCTTGTGTAATCGAGCTGTTTAGGATGGCGCAGAGGGGTTCTGCCAGTTCGGCAGCGAGTTTTTTTAGCAATTTTGGCCGGGATGAGGTCTCTGGGAGAGCCTGACTTAGCCAATTTTAGTAGGGTTTCTGTTTCTAGTACGGATATATGATGTTACAACGCATACCATTACAACTACCTACCCTTACAACGCGACCATTACAACGCATACCATTACAACGCATAGCGCTTAGAGGTGCTGGATAGTGGTAAGTATAATTTACTATTCCAACTCCAGTCCCCGTGGACACTAGGGAAGGTGTTGGATAGTAAATTAAACTTATTCCCTATCCTAGAGCGCCCCCCCAGCGCAATGTGTTGTAATGGTATGCGTTGTAAAAGTTGCGTTGTAATGGTAGGTAGTTGTAAAAGTTGCATTGTAACAGGTGTATACCTTCTAGTACTGTCAACAATGGGAATTTTTTTAGGGTGCCCTGATTGGATGAGTAAGGGCTGTCAATCAGCAGGTTGTGTCTAATGTTATTGCTGGGGGAAGATATTTTGTTATAGATGTCCTCAATTTTTTGTGTCAGGTGCGTGGCAATGCTATTGCATAGTGCTTGGGATGGATCGTCCTCTGGGTTACACGCTTTGGGGTTGATAAGGGTATTGAGAATCTGAAATAAAGTTTTTGAGGTGTTGTCAGCTTGCTCAAGTTGCGTGGCTATGTGCTCACCTCCAGTTGGATTTGCAGGTGAGATCTCAATGAATGCGATCATCAGGATTGGTAGCCGCTGGGGGCAGCACAGCACATGAGCCGTTACCGGACCCAGAAATGTGTCAGCATCCGTTGGCATAACCGATGGTAGTGTTAGACAGACATCAAACACGCATTCCTCTCCACAAGCAGGCATCGTAGGACAGGTAAGATGCAATCTTGCCAGATTGGCTTGAATGACAGGAACCATGTGGCATTCAGATCTCTCAAATGGGCCCAGCCAAGGATCCGTGTTATTCTCTCACAATACCTCATGGCCTGCAGCGCATTTTCCATGCTGACTTGGGTATCACTGGTGGCTGGATTTGCCCTAACGGAGCAGAAGAAATAAAAATAATATCCCTGCTACGAGTCCCAAAATGAGAGGCAGACCGCCGAACACAGAGTGGACGAAGTTGGGAAAAATGCCCAGGACTGCTTCAAAGGGTGCTACCATTCCCGAAAAAATCACCTTAAATACATGTGCAATACCGCTGGTATCAGACATGTTAAAGTTACGACCTAACATTTCTGTGAAATGTATTGGGCAGTTTGTTGATAATAATGCATGCATCTGCAGTGGACCGTGCAACTTACAGATTATAAGTCTCTCTGGATGAGGTCAGTGGCACAGTTTTTTGCAAAAGAATGGCTTTCATTATGCTTAAAGTATCAATTCGTATAGAAGAGATGTTCAGTGAAGGCCATAGTGGCGACTCCCCGTCTGTCTTTGTTTTAGAAAACAATACTTGCATACAGCAAGTGACCCTGTCTTACACAGCAACGAGATAGATTATTCCTGGCACCATTGCACAATAGCTGTAATCATTTAACATAATGTAGCGACCACTGGAAAGCTGCCTGAAAATTCGATCTATCACCGCTGTGGGCGAACCCTGCAGGGGCAAAAAAGGTTATTGGAAGAATCTTTGCAGGGTCCGTGTAAATTAATACCTTGACACAATAGAGTACCGCTTAGTGAGTTTTCACAATTTTTACCACTAAGAAATACTTCCTTTCCCCCACTCCAACACTTGTGTGTGTATGGTAAATCCCAGGTCGACTTAATGTATTCTTTACCCAACCTTTCATACAGGGCTGCTGGTATGTCTTTTAAGCAATACTGAAACTGGAAAGTTGTCACTGGTATCGTGATGGTGCCATCTATTATCCATTCAACTGATGGTTTCTCAGAAACGGTCAATGGTAATCTCTCCAGTTTTTCTATGCTCAGCACCGTATAGTCTGCTCCCCTCTGTGACAACAAGATTTGTTAATCTGTAAAGTGAAATACATTAAACAATGACGTAGTGTTGATAAAACACCAGGGCACATAGCCAGAACGAAGGTTTTGCAATGTCCTGCCTAATAGCATTATAGAACGTAATTGAGACTGGCCATGTTGTGGCATTAGCAAGTCCTGTTCCATTATGTCTACGGCAGATGATACAATACTGTCCAAAGAATAAATTCTGGACGACAGAGTTATTAACCCATTGTCAACTACAGAGAGTGATTTCTCTGAATTAATACAATCAATTTCTTGTATTCTTTCATCTGTTTCCATTTGCGTGACTTTCCAAGCTTCATTGTAAGTAACGTATATACCGGTGAATATGAAACGTTTATGAAGTGGATTACAAGGTCCCATTAAGAATTCTCACAAATCAACGCCATCTTTAAGCAAAGATAAGTGTTGTTTTATTTCTGGAAGTGTGGATTTCTGCAGCTATTCAAGGCATAGTTTTCCTACACTATAAGTTGTTATTATCCCTGGATGATGTCTTTGGATATATCTTGGATCTGGCCTCGTTACTGTGAACCCTTTTGTCTTGTTCAGGAATCTATTTTGACAGTTATTCGTGTCTGTGGGCCAGATTACCATATTTTCCATTCAGGATTTGTTCTGTTCTGTTGTAAAATATAATTTACGTCTACCTCCTCATCTGAAGTTAAATTACTATCAGGTGTGGACGATGTGTTTAAAACTTTTATCTTAGCAAAGCCAAGACATGATGTCTGTTGCACAGTGTCATTTAGGAGCATCGTTTGTTCTGGGATGATGCAAGCGCTGAAAAATGCTTCTAAACCCTGTACCTGCCAGTCCTTTTTTCCCCAAACAGTTTTTGTCTCAATGTTGTCTTTCCAAAAGTCAAAGCCTAATGTTGGAAAATTGAGCATAAAAGGCAGCAGAATAAATGTGTTTAGTATTTGTCAACATACTCTTCGTGCCTGTCTTATTCACATTTTTAAAGTAAAAACTTTCTGGGTTTGTAACATTAAAACCTTTAAAATATGGACATTTCTAAGAAACATTTAGAACTACCTTTTGGAGGAGTTGGACAATGTTCCCATTGATTTTAAGTTAAAACATTTCTAGGGTTTGCAGAATTATGCAAGTAACGATGGCCAAAATGATTAAAACAATACATTTCTTCATAATTTGATGAACCTTCTAAGTATTCATGTTTTGTAAATGTTGCTGACATTTCTAAGTCTGCCATCATGTTATTAACAGTTTCAACGTCCCAATCATCAGAAAATGTGCTTGGTTAGAGGATATCACTCAAGGAAACCTTAAATTGATGAGGAATCTTTAGCAGCTCAACAGGGCCATAAATGTCATATTCAGGTTTATCCCATGCTATTCCACCAGGTAGTGGGGCTGCTGTGATGTTCACGGATGACAGGTCCCGTTGTTCACAATGCGATGATTTGTGTGGCTTCAGGAGCAAGTTGATGTTCTTACTTGATGTGTCCATTTTATTGTGTTTTTCATCTATCAGCTTTCCCAAACTTAACACAAGAATGAGCCATAGCAGGAGATAAAGAACACCTAACACAATCCAAAGTTCAACCCAAGGTGAAACCAGATATGTATTTGTAAGCTCTTGACCAAGTTCCTTTACATTTTCCTTGAAAGTGTTGTTTGCTGGGGTAGTTTCAGGTTCACTGGGATCCTCAGAAAAGTTATCGAAGTTGATAAAATAGCCAGAGGCAGTTCTGTCAATTGTTGGTATCGCATCCGGATTCTTTGAAATCGCTGGTGCTGTTTTTTCCCTTGACATGTTTGTATAGTCAGATGCTACTTCATTGTATACAGGAGTTTCTTGATGAACTGTTATTTGGGTTTCAAGAGGCACAAGTTCCATGGCTTTATTGCATAGTCCTTCTTTTCTCACTTTAGAATCTTCAAAGGTGATGAGTCTTTCAGTTTGAACCTTTTGGTTAGTAGCAAGATTTGGTCGTCTGATACATCTTGGGAGTCGCTTTGGCCTACTACTTATTATCGACCACATGGTGTGGTTTTACCAGGTCAATTGACACAGACCGGTTCTCCTTTTTTCCAGCAAGGGGTGGCAGTAGTGCTGTTCTTGATCCGTGGATTGCTAGTACAGGTTCTGGTAATCTGTAAGAAGGCCCAAATTCCTTCTTGTCCGCTATTTTCTCCCTGACCAGATCCCTAATCATTCAAATCCAGACAGGTCTTGCTGGGACAGGAGGTTTTTCTTCAGATAGCTTTTTGCTCGTATTGCTTAGACTTCTTCTTGTTTATTTAAGTCCTGTAAAACAGCCAAACGATCTTTGATATCAAAGGGTCTTTGTTCCACCACTGAAGTGTGACGATTAAGGTCTTCAACCAAAATTCTAGTCCCAAAAATGATTTCATATGGAATGATTCCACCCAGAGAATTTCTTGGCAGGTTATTAAGACTACGTTGGACATTTATTAGATGTATGACCCACCCATCACCTGAATCTAACACCCTAGCTGTTATCGATTGCTTTATGTCACGGTTTTTCCTCTCCACAACCAAATTTCCCTCAGGATGGAATGGACTCGAAAATCGCAATGCAACGCCCAAACTGGCCATGGCCTTCTTGTAAGCCCCAGAGCTAAACGCAGGACCCTGGTCCGAATGTAGCGTGCCGATTGCTTATGTGCCGATAAAGACTCGCAAATCTTTTATAACAGTTTTGGCGTCAGCTGAGCGTTGAGGC